>NC_092054.1:51505352-51555225 GCF_003086295.3 Arachis hypogaea
GCTAAATCACCACATTACCACCCATTTCCCTTCCCAAAAAAGTTTTAAACACAGATTTGAGAAGCTGAAAACTCACGAGTTTTTCTTAGCATAATGAACACGAATCCATATAACGGGGCAAAAAAAAAGTCTAGTTTTGAAGTGAACCCGATGACGAAAAAAGAAAAGAGAAGTTGAAAACAATGGATTTGAGAAAGATAGGAATGTACCCAGATTGAAATAGGAGAGATCCATACCTGAAGCATTAGCAGGGACAGTTTTCAGATATGAAATCCATGAGAAGTGACATTTTTTTATGAATCTATGAGAAAATTGAATAAATAAGACATGAGTAAAATCAAATGGAACACACCCAGACATCCTTGTTGATAGGAAAAAAGAGCAATCTCTTCTTCACTGTATAGGGAAAAAAGAGCAATCTTTTACAGCCATGCACTCTACAGAGCTAAAGTCAACCCATAAACACTTCACTCCCAAAATAATCTAATATGAAACGTCTAGAATTAACACCTAGTATTTCTCCAACAACCAAATTAATCCATAGAATTAAGAGCTATATAGTTATATATACTACAAACAAACCAATGACAATTGTTTCTCAATCAGATAAGAATTACTAAGATTAAATTTAATCACAAAACAGTAGTGTGAGTCACATATTGAGACAATTACAATTTGGTATTAATAGTCTCTAATGAACAATTCAATTACTACGCATGAATCAAGAACAAACAGAGAAAGACACACCAAAAAAAAAAGAGAAAAAACCAGTTCCAATCAATAGTAAGAAAAAGCCACCGACAAAAAGAAGAACACAGACACAGACACTTACCAAAGACGAACACAGACACAGCCTCACAAAACAAAAACTATGCAATCATGTAGGCACATTATAACGCTTCCATAGCATAAAAAAAATCACATTTTGAACAAGGCACGTGAATGAAAGCTGAGTTTGTTCACTCACCCAGGTACAAGAGACACCTAATTCCATAGTGGAACCTTTAATTAATTTGGACCCTGTTGTGTGCACATATGCTTCCACTATCACGCATATTTCTATATATACTAACAAATATTACACCAAACTAAATATATAAAATATTAAAATCTACCTGCAAGACATCTTGTTGTGGAGAAGACAACACAGTAGAAAGAAGCTCAATATTGTTTCTAGCAACATCAAAAGCTTCCTTAGTTTGTTCAGGAGTAAAACTCTGCACAGGAATATCGTCATGCTGAGTCTGGCATGAAAGATCAAGTTCAACCTCAGACACTGAAAATAGGCGCCAAGCTCTCGTTGTGACGGCCAGGGAACTGAATACCCCTTGATTTCAGACTCTGAACCACAAAATGGAAACAAGCAATCAATAATAACACTAACAATAACCCACACTAGCAAATTCAACAGCTAGAGCTAGTAACTAACCCAATCAATTTAGCATAGGATTTTGAGTTTCTAGTTTCTAGGCATGATATGATTATCAGAAATTGTCCCTTGAAATCAACTTAACAATGAAGTAGATATGCATGAAATAGGGAAAAAAGGTAGTAGTACCTTGTAAGTTTCTTCATAAACAGGGAGATAGTGAAGCTCGATGGTGGATTCGCCTCAAGCCTCAATCATGATCAAAGCCTTGTTGCGGTTATTAAAACTGTTTGAGGATCGTCAATTAACCTAACCATATCATCAAGAACCCTCTCAGCAGCGACTTCAGAGAAAGCCTTCTCTCAATTCTTCACGATGGTTTCAAGCAAGACGAGGGGCAAGGAATCGAACCTTTCAAGCAGCGATTTCAGAGAAACCCTAAACCATGAATCAAATCTTTACCGCTGACGCCAGCGATGCATCCGACGCCAAGCTCGATGGAGACGCCACCGGTCATTTCCTATAAACACCAGAAACGTCGGCACTAGCAGAATGACGGTTGGCGCTGACGGGTTGCCGCTGACGAGTGGCGCTGACGAGTGGTGCTGATGGTTGGCGCCACGCGTGAGAGAGGGAGACGGCGGCGTGGGGCATGAGCGACTAGTGGTGCTGATGGTTGGTGGTGCTGCGACGAGTTGGAGGGAGGGGTTGTGACGGGTTGAGAGAGGGAGACAGCGGCGTTGTTGGGAGAGGGAGTTAGGGTTGCAGATATGAGAAGGGTGAGTGACGGCCACATAGGGTTAGAAGTTATTTTCGAAACCAACACTTCTAGTCTAGGGTTAAAACATAAAACTTAGAAAAAAAAAGTGAAGTGTGAAAAAAAGGGGTGGGAAACTAAATTTTGGAAGGAGGGAACTCTATCAGTACGCTTTTGTAAGGTGTCCAAATAAACATAAGATATGGGCACGCTTTAAAAAGGTGACCATTGAAAAACTAACTAGCCACGCTTTTTAAGCGTGCCGGTTTCTCTTTATAGTCACGCTTTTGAAGCGTGCCAAAAAAAAGCGTGGCCAAATCACAAATCAGTAGCCACCCTCATAAAAGCGTGCCGATTTCTCTTTATGGCCACGCTTTTTAAGCATGGCAAAAAAAGCGTGGCCAAATTCCAAATCAGTGGCCACCCTCGTAAAAGCGTGCCCATAGACCACTTTTGGGCACGCTTTAAAAGCGTGGCAAGAAAAAAGGGTGCCGACAGGCCTTTTTTCTTGTAGTGAGTTTTCATTAAACGTTACGAAGTTTGATTATTTAGAAACTAATCGATTTAAGGTTATAATAGATGAGCGAATAGGTGGTGATGCAGAGGTGTAATTGATTATTTGGTGATGCGGAAGTATGTGTAAATAAGCGGTGATGCGGAAGTACATTTATTAGTGTAGGTGATGCGGAGGTGTGGGTATGTAATTGGTGATGTGGATGCATAATAAAAATAAAGGAAATGAGAACTAATGAAGGAAATAGATACTTAAGAGGAAAAAATGAGAAACAATGAATAAGATAGATACTTGAAAAGTGTATGTTAAATAGGTCTTGTGCTAAAGTGCTAATGCGAAAGTGCCCGCCTTACTGATAGCATATGAAATGTGAATGGGCTTTGTGTAAGACCCAGAACTTTTGAAAAGTCTTATTATGATCAAGTCTCAAATCATGTAGTTATTTACAGTCTTTTTTTCAGAAATTATCTTATTAAATATAATTAAGGCAAGTTTTGATTTATTGGATTTGAGATAAGTTATGATTATTATCCAATCTTACAATTATTGGATTATTTTCTATATTTGAATTATAAAGTTGTTAGTTATGAAATAAGAAGAATTTTATATGATTTGGATTGAATGATTGATATTTTTAAATATTAGTATTGCTATTTTGGAAAATGAAGAAATTAAATATATTACTTCTAATTATTTGGTTGGGATATTTTATTGAAAATAATTTGTAAAATTGAGGAGCAAATAGTATTTCTATACATTAATTTTGTTGGATAAAAATTTGTTCCTAATTACTATGTTACCCCTACTTTTATTTGAAATTACAAAAGTACCCCTAACCCTAAGTTTCAAAAATGAAACACTAGCTCCCTCAAACCCAAACAGCCACAGCTGCTGCCCCTCTCTACTCTAAACACACACCCAGCCACCTGAAGAGAGAAAGAACGAGACAGAAAGGGAAGTGGAGTGAGGGATACACGGAGAAGGAAGGAAGGAAGAGGGGAGGGAGGAGCGTCGCCGGTGCGTCGGGCTTCACCATCGCCGTCGCGCCGCCTTGGAGTCCACAGTCAAGAGTCGTGTCGTGCAGAGGAGAGAAGAGGAACTCACCGCGTCGCCGTCACCCACGAAGTTGCGAGCTGCGCCCAGTTGCTGTCTGGGTCACCGCGCCATCGTCCTTGCCAGCTCCAAACGGGAAGCACGATGGAGCTCCGTTTCTGCTTCCCTGATCCGCCATGAGTGAGCGACGTTGGGAAAGAGAGGGAGTTGCTGTGAAGCCATGAGCTGCGTCAGTTGCCGCCATTCGGCCCAGCCACGAGCTGTTGTCGGAATCGTGCGAGGAGGAGCACGACCCACCGCGCAGAGTTGCGCCGCCGTGTGCTGTCGTCGTCGCCTCGGACTGCCACCACCGTCCCTGTGCCGCCACTGCTGGAGATCCCCCCCGATCTGGTCTGAAGGAGAGGAAGAGGTTCAGGCCGCCGTTGCTACTTGCGTTGTGAGCTTCTGCACCAGCCACCACCGCAGGTGTCGCTACCGGAGAAGGGAGCTGCATCCCTATGTCCTGACCGCCGGGAGTGGTTCTGCGACTTCCAGGATCACCGCCGGAGCTCCGGGCTGAGCTTCTGCCACTTGAGACCCTGCTGCCGTCGCCGGAAAAGTTTTCCGGTAAGGGTTTTAATTGAGGTTTCTGCCTTTTTGGATTTCGAGAAGGTTTAATGCTGCGTGGTTTTTATAGTTGATCCACCGGAGCTTTTGGCTGCCGTCGGAGCTGTTGCCGAGCCTGTTCGAAATCGCAGCTGCTTCGTTTCGCTAGTTCAGTAAGTATTTATGTTTCGAAAAACCACGTGTTAGTATTCTGTTGTGTTTGGTTAATGAATATGAGTTTTGATAACATGGGGTTGAGTCCTAATTATTGTATGTTATGATTAGTGTTGCTATGGTTATTGCGAAAGTGGCTGGGAGCTGAGGTCTTGGTTGCCGTCAGTTCGGGTTGAGGCGGAAAAGACTCTGTGAGACGTTTGGGTTATGGAATTTTGCGTTTTGAGGTAGGGGCGCTTTCCAAAAACTATATTCTTATATATTAGAATTATTACATACGGATACTGATGTGAGAGAATGTGTATTTGGTGATTGTATCGGCCTTATGTATGGCTGGATTTGCCTTGGTTGATTATTAACGTTTGTTGGTTGAATTGTTGTGTGGTTTTGTGAAACGAAATGCTTTTTAAGTTGATTCTTTTAAAACTTTGAGATCATGTTTAATCTGTTGAGAATTGAATTGAGTTAATTTTATTGAGAATGTGAAAAATAGAATCCACTCTTGAATTCAGCCTGGCTTGCTTTATATGATCTGGTTTTTGATGAATGATTGTTACTGAACCGTTTCTTTGAAACTTTAGAAATGAGTTTATTCGGCTGATAATGATTTGATTTTTGAAACGGTTTTCTTGAAATATGGTATTGAGATTAACTGTTGGATTTTGGCTTGCCTTTGAATTGATTTTGGATTCTGGGCTGTTGGAAAAAGATTGGGGAATGGTTTTGTTGGGACCCGGACCGGGTGGCAAAGTCCAAGTTTTAGGGGAGATGCTGCCAAAATTTCTATAAAATCCGAGTCTTTATTGAAATGTTGTCTGGGAAAAATGATGAGCTGAAGGCTTCTACTATTTTAGTTGAAATATTAAGAAAAGGATGATTCATGCTTTTAAAATGAATTATTAAAGAGGGAATTGTGATTTAGTCTTGCTTCTTAAGAAAGGCATTGTATCTTTTTCAGGAGAAAGTTATTTAGATGAAACTTATGTTTTAAAGCTGTTTTAAATGTGACAAGGGCAATGCCTTTGAATTTGACTTGAGGGTTTCAATTAGAGGAGTTTCGATGATGTTGAAAGAACCTAAATGTGTATTGACAAGTTTCATTTTGAAATGTTTCAGGAAAGGTTTTAAGTACTCTTTGAACTCTGAATTCTTACAAGACTAACACAATTTTGAACAGTTGAAACGTTCTAGAATTTATCATGGGGGTTGAAATTGGTTTTGCCTAAGTAAAGGAAACGGCTTGAAAGAAGTAAATGATTACGTGACTTGGTTTGGCTTAGATCCTATTTTATTACTCAAATCGAAAATCCAAGGTTTTAATGATTTTAAATGAATTTGGCGAAATGAGTTATGCTATTCTCCCCTAAGGGCTTGGGACCTTGCCGAGAAACTTTGTTTTAAAATTCCATTGTTGGATGGATGATTTTGAATGTTTCAAAATGAATCTTTAACTTTCCATGGTTATAGAAGTTTTGAAAAGAGGATGCCGAGAGTGGCATGATTTTAAAAGGGGAATTTACCTTGAGTAAAAGTGGCTTATGAGCCTGAGATGATTTGAGAAATGAGATCTTTAAAGCCAAGGCTTAAAAGAGTTGAAACTTGATTTCAAAGTGAAATGATTTGGGAAAAAGTGATTTATGGCTTAAATGCCGATTTTATGAATTGATGATGTTGAATGTGGAAGTGCTGTTTTGTTGTGAGCCGGAATGGCTGTGTATGATTATAAATATTGGTTGGTTCTGGATTGAACCGTGAGCCGGAATGGCTGTGTATGATATGAATATTGGCTGGTTCTGGACTGAACCGTGAGCCAAATGGCTGAGATGGATGTTGATCCATAGATGAGATTGAATGCATGTATATGCTGAATCATTGATAAATGTGAATGTTGCACTTCCACTATCGGAGATAAGAGTTTCACTGGGAGAAAGCAGTGGCTAGCCACCACGTGTTCCAGGTTGAGACTCGAAGCTCTTTTGACCCTATGTCGTCAGGGTGGCCGGGCACTGTGAAATCTCCGGATGAGCTCACCCCCAAAAATATTCACTAGTAAGGGTGATGGATATGGATCATGATTATGATCAAGTTTATATTGAGTATAACTCGAGTTGGGGAGACACGACAGAGGGACAGTCCAATGGTTAGCTACCAGGACTTGTCGGGTTGGCTCTATAACCGACAGATGATATCATCATCCCCTAGGAACAGGCATGCATCATATGCATTTATGTGACATTATTTGGGTGTGCATATTGTACTTGGTTTGTCTTTGTGACTATTTGAGATTATCTGCTACTTGCTCTACTTGCTGTAACTGTTTGTTTGTACTTGAACCTCCTATCTGTGTTTGCAACTGGGACTCTGTTGGATTGTGGTGATTGGTTGTTGTTGGATTTTTTGGGCCTAGGGCCGTGGTTGAAATGAGATGGACCGATGGTTGGTTTCGGTTTTGTGTTTCTGATTTGGAATAGTATGGAAGGCTATTTTTGGTTTAGCATAGATAAATCTTTTGAAAGGCTTTCGAAATATTGTTTTAAATGAACAGTTTCCTCTTTCAGAAAAGGATTTCAGATTTTCTCTTTTACTGTAAACCGTTATCTTTAAAAAGATGCATAAGTCAGTTATTAATCACTCGTACGGTTTATCTTCACGTATCCTATTACAGTAATTCCCAAAAACCCTCTACTGAGAACCCTTTCGAGGATGATGTTCTCACCCCCCTACATTTTTCCCCTTTCAGGATATGGATGCAAAAGTCACGAAGAGTTTATTTAATTGTTGTTGAAATGCTCTCTGTTGCTTTAGATTATTTATTGTACCCTCGCCTTTATCTTGATATATTCTGTAAGAGGGATAGGAATTGTATTGGTTAATGCTTGTAATGTTATTTATATATATTTATGTATATATATGGATATACTCTTTATGAGTTTTTGTAAGTTGTATGGTATGTATGGATGTACGTTGTATAGTGAAAGTATTTTTGGGAATGGTATTGTGGTTTAAAGTTTTAAACAGACTCATATTTTAGTATTAAATAATATAAGTGTCGTCGTAATGTCCGAGCTATTAGAGTCGCGCAGCTGGAAGCGTGAGCTTTGGTAGTTAGGGTGTTACATTATGGTATCAGAGCAGTCCTTCCTGTAGAGCCTGAGGAATGGACCGACTATGCTTCAATTGCATACTCTGAGCGTTTGTCATGTACTAAGTATTGTCGAATGACGAGGATTAGAGCTTTATGCACATGACGGTCTATTGATTAACGCTGTTAGTCTTGCATTGCATAATTCCTGATATTAAGTTTGGCCGGCTTAATACTAGTGAATTATGTATATGAGAGCACTAATGGGTTATCATAGATGACGTACTAGTTTTGAGTAAAGCGAATCGCGGGTTTTGGGAGCGTTGGAGACTATTTCTCGAGGCTATTAAGTTGTGTGTCTTAAATTTAGTTCGAGTCGACCTGTTCTTTCATAGCCTAACTTGAGGTTCTTGTTTGCTAATCCTTTAGAAAGGTGGTTTAATTTTCCATCTCTATTCCTCTATTCATATGCATTCTTGTTTGATCTTAAGTGCATATGCTTGTTTGAAATCCTTGTTGTATCTATCTTTCTCTGTTTGAGTTCCTCTTGATTAATGTATCCTTTGATATGGCTTTGAACTTGTTCTAATGCACTGTGCATTTTACTCTGGATTTCGAGTCCACTCTTTGAGAAATTGTTGATTCAGTTTTTCTCTTAGTTGATAGTGATTATAGCCAATTTTGAGATTTTTATGAAAATTGCTGTTGAATAGATGTATACTTATCTATACGTGAAACTTTGAAGATTTCTTACACAGTTTAACAACTACTTATTTTAATACCTCGCCTGTACTTTTACTGATTTACGGAACTGCAGTTACTTTAAAAGTAAATTGACTTTCTAGTAATTCTACTATAGCTCCAGTGCACATCTTCATTTGATTATGTATTTGGGTATTTTTCAAAATTTCGGAAAGAAATGGATTTTTCTCTTTTATTCTGGTTGAGTTTCGTTTGATAAGCTTCACTTAACTTATTTTGAATTGAGTCTGGTTTAGCATACTACATGGTTTATGCCATTATTGTTCTTTTGAAAATGTTGGACTCATGGCTTTCTTATGAGCAAACTCGTTCCTTCTTAAGTTTTTCACCTCTATGAATGTCATACGTGATTTTGTTTTTAATTATACATCTACCTTTTGGGAACACTACAATCAATCTCAACTTTCCTTTCTCTAGTGAATCTCATTCTTATATGAGTCAGTTTGATTCGTTTCAAAAATAGTGCATCATTTATCCTCTCATTGTCTTTACAAGAGTTTTTAGTCAAAGATTTATCCTTGGGAAAAATTACTAATGATTGGGTTGTATTTTCCTATGACTTTTGTATTCTTTTGAATCAATTAAAAGCTTGTTTGATGTTTCATGCCTAGTGGATCTTGTTTGAACTATCTTGGTTTAAGATCCTTTCTTGCATGGCTTGACTCCTTTTTAGTACATCTTAAACTTCTTGAATGTTCTTCTTAGATGGTGATTTCAAGAACACTTTTGGAGTCTTGTTTTGAACTTTTTAAAGAAGTTTTGAATTCTCTTGTAAGAAGTTTTAAACAGAATTTATTTTCTGTTGCTTGATTGAGATTGAAACCATTGTTCAATTTTGACGAAGTTAATTTAAAGTTGGCCTGCGCCATTTTAAATGAGGTTTTGGGAAGTTTCCTTGTTTAGTGGAAACCGGTTCGCTTGTAACGCACCACTTATTTCCTTTACCAAAATATAAGCAAATTTTTACGTCAGAATTTCCTTTCTAAAAAGAGTTTAACTTTCCTTTTTGCCCTTGCTATGAATGTTATACACGCTTGTTTGAATATGAACTTTGAGGATTTTTGAACAAGCATTTGATTACTTCCAAGTTTTTATGAACTGCTTTTGGTTAAGTTGTGCATCTAATTATCTTTCTAAAATATTTGAGGAAATATTTTAGCTCTTAGCCAAAGTTGTGTGCATTTGTTTTTGGAACTCTACAAAATCTACTTCAACATGAAATTGAATTAGAGCAAGGCCACGTTTATGTTTTGTTACTCTCTTGAAGGATATTTGTTGGTTACCTTCTCTTTCAGACTGCGAAGTGATTTTGGCAAGTTTTCGACTCTTTCATGAACAATGTATTCGAAAGTATTTTTAATCTTGCTCTTGAGATATGTGAACTTTGTCTTTGGTTTGAGAAATTCTTATCTATGAACCTCATACTTCCTTGACTCAGCTTGGATTTGTTCAAACTAATGTGCTGGTCCTTCTTCTTATTGGTCCTATTGAATTTCTTGGATCCAAGGGTTAACTTTGGAGTTGTCAATCGATTTATTTCTAGCAAACTTCTTTGCTTGGGCATCTTTGTTTATCTGAAATTGGATACATTCTCTCAAATCTATGAGTACTATCCTTGACTCTCTTTTCTAGAATCTTGTATCCTTCTGAGTAGACTCGAGAATTGTTTGATATCACGTGCGACTTGTAGACGTAGTAACGCGATGCGTTATTTTTTTTTAGACCTGATATGTGTATACGAAGGCTGAAGCGGTAGGTGTACAACGTTATGAGTTGTGGGTGTTTTGTTCTTTGCGAAAGGGTTTGCGGTCGTTAGGCCTATGATCGGATATGAGGATTGTAAAGTGCTTGATGGAGTTGGAAAGTTGAAGCTTTGAGGTTGATATGAGATTAGTGTGCGGATGTTAAGCACGTCGTTTTAAACCCATCATGTCTTATAGCCTTTGATGCATTGCCTTACTATTACATGTTTGAATCATGTCATCTTTTGCATTGAGCCTATCTTGTAACGTTTGCTTGGCAATCACACTCCTACCCTTACATCTTTATGCATATGACAATCCAAGTATTTGAAAACCGTATATATGTGTTTATATGTTGAGATATTTTTGCTTCTTCCTTAAATGTGTTCCAGGATGAACTGTTATGAAATTTCTTTTGTTTTGTATCAATTTTCGAGGACGAAAATTTTTATAAGGTGGGTAGAATGTAAGACCCAGAACTTTTGAAAAGTCTTATATTCAGAAATTATCTTAATATAATTAAGGCAAGTTTTGATTTATTGGATTTGAGATAAGTTATGATTATTATCCAATCTTTCAATTATTGGATTATTTTCTATATTTGAATTATAAAGTTGTTAGTTATGAAATAAGAAGAATTTTATATGATTTGGATTGAATGATTGATATTTTTAAATATTAGTATTGATATTTTGGAAAATGAAGAAATTAAATATATTACTTCTAATTATTTGGTTGGGATATTTTATTGAAAATAATTTGTAAAATTGAGGAGCAAATAGTATTTATATACATTTATTTTGTTGGATAAAAATTTGTTCCTAATTACTATGTTACCCCTACTTTTATTTGAAATTACAAAAGTACCCCTAACCCTAAGTTTCAAAAATAAAACCCTAGCTCCCTCAAACCCAAGCAGCCGCAGCTGCTGCCCCTCTCTACTCTAAACACACACCCAGCCACCTGAAGAGAGAAAGAACGAGACAGAAAGGGAAGTGGAGTGAGGGATACACGGAGAAAGAAGGAAGGAAAAGGGGAGGGAGGAGCGTCACCGGTGCGTCGGGCTTCACCATCATCGTCACGCCGCCTTGGAGTCCGCAGTCAAGAGTCGTGTCGTGCAGAGGAGAGAAGAGGAACTCACCGCGTCGCCGTCACCCACGGAGCTGCGCCCAGTTGCTGTCTGGGTCACCGCACCATCGTCCCTGCCAGCTCCGAACGAGAAGCACAATGGATCTCCGTTTCTGCTTCCCTGGTCCGCCGTGAGTGAGCGACATTGGGAGAGAGAGGGAGTCGCTGTGGAGCCATGAGCTGCGTCGATCGCCGCCATTCGGCCCAGCCACGAGCTGCTGTCGGAATCGTGCGAGGAGGAGCACGACCCACCGCGCGGAGTTACGCCGCCGTGTGCTGTCGCCGTCGCCTCGGACTGCCGCCGCCGTCCCTGTGCCGCCACTGCTGGAGATCCCCCGATCTGGTCTGAAGGAGAGGAAGAGGTTCAGGCCGCCGTTGCTACTTGTGTTGTGAGCTTCTACACTAGCCACCACCGCAGGTGTCGCTGCCGGAGAAGGGAGCTGCATCCTGGTGCGGTATTTTCAACCACACTTACTAACCGGCAAGTGCACCGGGTCGTACCAAGTAATACCTTACTTGAGTAAGGGTCGATCCCACGAGGATTGATGGATTAAGCAACAATGGTACTTGATAGGCTTAGTTAGACAGACAGAAAATAGTGTTGGGAGTTCAAAGACATTAAACAATAGCAAAAATATTAAAGAAGGGCAAGTAATTAAGATGGGAATAATATATGGAGAAGGCAGTGAAGGTTTTAGAGTTATCTTATTTTCTGGATTGACTTTTCATATTAACTATTTTAATCATGCAAGATTTAATTCATGGCAAACTAATTGTGACTAGACCCTAATTCCTTAGACCTTCCTAGTCTCCTCTAAAATTCGTCAACTGCCAATTCCTTGGTCAATTGATTCAAATTAGAGGGTGATGATCAAATTCCAGTTTATATGCCACAAGAATCCTATTATCAAAAAATAGGGGGATTATATGTCACGTATCCCGTTAAGTCCAAATAATTAAAAATTTAGGATAATATGTTTTCAAGCTATTGTTCAAGTAAAGAGCTTTTCCAAGTTTTACAAGAACTCAAATAGAACATGGGTCATACTTCCGTTCCACCCGAATTCATAAAATAAAGAACGAAAACAATTATTGAAATATAAATCAAATCATGAATTAAAATAGAAAAATAATATTATCAATCCATACAATAGACAGAGCTCCTAACCTTAACAATGGAGGATTAGTTGCTCATGGAATATGAAAATGTAAATTTGTATGGAATAATGTTGTGGAATATGTTGTTCTGGAACCACCCTATTGGGATTCCTTTTATAACTAATCCTAAGAATTTAAAAATCAAATTTCTAAAATTAAAATTAAAATAATATCTTTTCCTAAAATAAGATTTGAATTTAAATTCGAATTAATTAACAAGTCTTCAGCTGATGGGTGGCACCACTTGATTTGTCCATTCTGCAGCTTCTAATCTGTGATTTCTGGGCTAAGAACTTGGTCAAAACGGCCCAGAGATCGCCCCCAGCATTTTTCTACATTTTCTACACGTGGCGCATGTGACGCGTTCGCGTCGTCCACGCGTTCGCGTCATTTGTTCAGATTCCAGTCCACGCGTTCGCGTCAGGCACGCGATCGCGTCATTGCGATTTCCTCCATTCCGCGCGGTCGCGTTAGCCATGCGTCCGTGTCGATATTCGCTGGTTATCTCTTTGACTTCTTCTCTTTCTCTGTAGAAACTCCATCAAATTCCGCTAAATGCTACCTAAAATAAATAGTATTGTACAAAACTCAAAATAGCATCCATAGTGGCTAAAATATAATTAATTCTTAATTAAATTCAACAATTTAGATGCAAATTCACTAGGAAAAAATAGACAAGATGCTCACGCATCACAACATCAAACTTAAACTGTTGCTTGTCCTCAAGCAACCAAAACTAATATAAGCTTAGGATGTGAATTTGCATGAGAATGAGAGTTCGATTAAGCTCATGTCTCTTCTTATAGTGGGGTTTACAACTACAATCCTGAATAGTTTTGGCATCTCACTTTATCCTTTGAAGTTCAGAATGATTGGCATCCATAGGAACTCAGAATTCAGATAGTGTTATTGACTCTCCTTGTTCAGTATGTTGATTCTTGAACACAGCTACTTTATGAGTCTTGGCTGTGACCCTAAGCATTTTGTTTTCAAGTATTACCACTGGATACATAAATGCCACAGACACATAACCGGGTGAACCTTTTCAGATTGTGACTCAGCTTTGCTAGAGTCCCCAGTTAGAGGTGCCCAGAGTTCTTAAGCACACTCTTTTTGCTTTGGACAACGACTTTAACTGCTCAGTCTCAAGCTTTTCACTTGACACCTTCACGCCACAAGCACATGGTTAGGAACAGCTTGATTTAGCCGCTTAGGCCAGGATTTTATTCCTTAGGACCCTCCTATCCATTAATGCTTAAAGTCTTGGATCCTTTTTACCCTTTGCCTTTTAGTTTAAAGGGTTATTGGCTTTTTCTGCTTGCTTTTCTTTTTCTTGTTTGTTTCATTATTTTATTAAATTTTTTTCGCAAGCCTCGTGTTTTTCACTGCTTTTTCTTGCTTCAAGAATCAATTTTATGATTTTTCAGATTATTAATAATATTTTTCTTTTTCATCATTCTTTCAAGAGCCAACCATTTTAACATTCATAAACTTCATTATCAAAAATTATGCACTGTTCATGTCATGCATTCAGAATCACAGAAAATACCACCACATTTAAGACTATTATTCAATATAGACCCACTTTCTCATGCAATATATCACTCCTGTATTTTTTTTAAATTAAGCTTAGTGAGTAATACATGAGACATTTTTTTCAGAATTAAAGCAATAGGGAGAACTAAACTAGTCATAGGATTCTAACTAATAAAGGATCATGCAACAAACAAAGAAAAATAGCAGAAAACTGAAACATAACATAGACAAAGAGGGGAGGAATAAAAAATGAAAGGAACTCAACCACCTTAGTTATCCTAGCAGTCGTTTATTCTTCAGGTTGTGCTCCTCAATGAAGATGATTTGCCTCCATTTTGGTGCCATAGGAATAAACAGAAAACCTATAAGCAAAGCGTCAACACCAAACTTAAAGGTTTGCTTGTCCTCAAGCAAAGAAGAACTGAAAATAAAAATAAATAATGAGAGAAAAGAAGAATATACAGGTAAAAGAACAAGAGAGAATTAGGATTAGGAGAAAAGAAAGATAAGATAATTGGCAAATCAGGGAAGCTGTGCGGCGCAAGCGACGCGGCCGCGTGGGGCACGCAGTCGCGCGAATTGCGCTTATACTGATTGACGCGGTTGCGTCGGTCACGCGGTCACGTGACCCATTTTATGCTACTGGCGCGAGGGTAGCCTCGCACTCGCACAACTCTCTGTTTGAAATTTTATTCTTTTGCCAAATCTTATGTGATGCGATCGTGTGGGGCATGCGATCGCGTGAATGGCCATTAGAAGGATATGACGCGGACGCGTGAGCCATGCATCCGCGTGAGTAGAATTGGGCGTTCAGCGTCAATCCAGCACCACTCTAGCACAACTTTCGGTCGTGCACCCTTTTCACGTCGAATTCCAGGGCACGCGGCCGCGTGAGTGATGCGGTCGCGTGGGAGGCCAATGTTCCCACCCGACGCGGACCCGTCATCGACGCGGTCGCGTAGAACAATTTGTGCCAAAGGCACTATTCCAGCGCCACTCCCTCGCAACTCTCTGTCAAATTTATTTTTTCACACACACCCATCTGACTCGGACGCGTCAGCGATGCGTTCGCGTCGTTTACGCTCTCTCTTTTTTTTTTTTGAAATAGCTTGAGGTGTTCGGTTCCTGTGATAGAATAGCTGCATGATCAGAAAATTAGTAAGAATTTAATAAAAATCAAACAAGTAAGAAAACTACTACTACGAAAAATAACTAAGGATACGAAATTATCGGGTTGCCTCCCGACAAGCGCTTCTTTAACGCACTAGCTTGACGGTCAGTTCTGCTAGTTCAGCAGATGAGTGGACCTCTGGTGATCAATCTCGCCTCTAAGATAGTGCTTCAACCTCTGGCCATTCACTGTGAATTTTCTGTCAGAATTCTCTTCCTGTATCTCCACATGACCATATGGTGAAGCGCTGGTAACCACAAATGGTCCTGACCACCGGGATTTCAGCTTCCCGGGAAAGAATTTGAGCCTTGAATTATATAGAAGCACTCTCTGTCTTGGCTCAAATATTCTGATGGCAATCTTCTTATCATGCAGTAGCTTGGTTCTCTCCTTATAGAGCTTGGCATTCTCATAGGCTGAATATCTGAATTCATCAAGCTCATTCAACTGAAGCATCCGCTTAATTCTTGCAGCTTCTGAATCAAGATTCAGATACCTAATTGCCCAATAAGCCTTGTGCTCCAGCTCAACTGGAAAGTGACAGGCTTTGCCATAGACCAACTGATATGGGGACATGCCAATTGGGGTCTTGTATGCTGTCCGGTATGCCCAGAGAGCATCATCAAGCTTCCTAGACCAGTCCTTTCTTGAAACACTGACGGTCTTCTCTAGAATCCTTTTGAGTTCCCTGTTGGAAACTTCAACCTGTCCACTTGTCTGAGGGTGATAGCGGGTTGCCACTTTATGACGGACTCCATATCTATGCAGAAGAGAGTCCAACTGTCTGTTACAGAAGTGACTTCCTCCATCACTAATGAGTGTCATTGGGACACCAAACCGGCTGAAGATATATCTCTGAAAAAAGCTCATTACCACCTTGGCATCATTGGTGGGCAAAGCCACAGCTTCCACCCACTTGGACACATAGTCGACTGCCACTAGAATATAGTTGTTTGAATGTGAGGGTGGGAAAGGTCCCATGAAATCAATACCCCACACATCAAACAACTCAACCTCAAGAATTCCCTGCTGTGGCATTTCATGGTTGGCAGGGAGGTTTGTGGCTTTTTCACATCTATCACAGTGCTTTACAAATGCTCTTGAGTCTCTGAAGAGAGTCGGCCAATAAAACCCGCTCTGAAGGACCTTTGTAGCTGTCCTTTCACCACCAAAGTGGCCTCCATACTCAGAACCATGACAGTGCCAAAGAATCTGCTGTTTTTCTTCATCTGGGACACACCTCCGGATAATTCCATCTGAACACCTTTTAAAAAGGTATGGTTCCTCCCAAATGTAGTACTTTGCATCAGTCAATAGCTTCTTCACTTATTGCCTACTGTACTCCCTTGGGATAAAATTCATGGCCTTATAATTTGCAATGTCTGCAAACCATAGAGCCTGCTGAATGAGGAACAATTGTTCATCTGGAAACATCTCAGTCACAGTTATGGGTGGTTGTACTCCTGCTTCAGGCTCAATTCTGGAGAGATGGTCAGCTACTTGATTTTCTGACCCTTTCTTGTCTTTTATCTCAATATGAAACTCTTGAAGGAGCAACACCCATCTGATTAATCTTGGTTTAGAATCCTGTTTGGTTAGAAGGTACTTCAAAGCAGCATGGTCAGTATAAACAATAACCTTAGAACCAAGTAAATAGGACCTAAACTTATCAACACCATACACAACAGCTAATAATTCCTTTTCTGTAGTTGTGTAATTCTTTTGAGCATCATTTAACACACGACTGGCATAGTAAATGACATGTACAAGCTTACCATGCCTCTGTCCTAAAACAGCTCCTATAGCAAAATCACTAGCATCACACATTAATTCAAATGGTAAATCCCAGTCAGGGGAAGCTATAATGGGAGCAGAGGTGAGATTTGCCTTCAGAGTTTCAAAAGCATGCAGACAGTTAGAATCAAAGACAAAAGGAACATCAACAACCAATAGGTTGCTCAATGGTTTAGCAATTTTAGAAAAATCCTTTATAAATCTTCTATAAAATCCTGCATGACCCAAGAAACTCCTAATTGCCTTAACATTAGTTGGTGGTGGTAATTTTTCAATTACCTCCACATTTGCTCTGTCAACCTCAATTCCCTTACTTGAAATCCGGTGTCCAAGAACAATGCCTTCTTTAACCATAAAACGGCATTTTTCCCAATTTAAAACAAGGTTTGATTCTTGACACCGTTTCAAGACAAGAGATAAATGTTTAAGGCAGGATTCAAAAGAATTACCAAAAATAGAAAAATCATCCATAAATATCTCAATAAACTTTTCAACCATATCAGAAAAAATTGAAAGCATACACCTCTGAAAAGTTGCTGGAGCATTGCAAAGTCCAAATGGCATTCTCCTGTAGGCAAATACTTCAAAGGGGCATGTGAATGCTGTCTTCTCTTGATCTTGAGGGTCCACTGCAATTTGATTATATCCAGAATATCCATCTAGAAAATAATAAAAAGCATGACCAGCTAACCTCTCAAGCATCTGATCAATGAAAGGGAGGGGGAAATGATCCTTCCTTGTAGTAGTGTTTAGCCTCCTATAATCTATGCACATTCTCCATCCTGTGACTGTTCTTGTAGGAATAAGCTCATTCTTTTCATTCTTGATCACTGTCATCCCTCCTTTCTTGGGAACTACCTGTACAGGACATACCCAAGGACTGTCAGAAATAGGGTAAATAATACCTGCTTCCCATAATTTCATTACCTCTTTTTGGACCACCTCTTTCATAGTTGGATTGAGTCTCCTTTGTGGTTGCACAACTGGTTTAGCATCATCTTCAAGAAGGATCTTGTGCATACACTTGGTTGGACTAATCCCCTTCAAGTCACTAATGGTCCACCCAAGAGCTATTTTATGGCTCCTGAGCACTGAAATAAGCGCCTCCTCTTCTTCAGGCTTCAGAGAAGAGCTAATAATCACTGGATATTGATGCCAGGGCATCTTGGCCAGTTTTACTGACCTTTTCTTTACTGTTTTTAGGTTAGTTTCATGCATTTCCTTAGGAAATAAGCTAGTTTTGGGTAGATATTCACTTACACCTTGATTCAAACATACATTGTGCATTTTACATTATTTCATGAGGATTTTGCATGAGTTTAGTGACAAATTGTATGTTGCATTACCCATGACTTAGACTAGAACTTTGATGCACTCTATTGCTTGATTTCAGGACCAAAGGAAGCAAGGAATGGGAGGTAACTTGCAAAGTTAATGAGAAAAGTGATTGCCAATAACGCTCTCGAAGCCATCATTGACCACGTTAAGAGTCACGTTAACTAAGTTAACGTGAACTCTAACGTGGAGAAGGGAAGTTGAGCCAACGTTAGTGACACTTAACATTGTCACTAACGCTGGCAAATGCTCATAAGTGGCCACGTTAGAGTCCAACATTAACCTAGTTAACGTGGCCTCTAACGTTAAAAAGGGGAAGAAACGCCAACGTTAGTGACACCCAACATTGTCACTAATGTTGGAAGCAACCACACAACCCCCCAAGGAGCCACGTTAACTTAGTTAACGTGGAAGCTAACGTTGATGAGTGAAAGAATGGCCAACGTTAGTGACACTCAACATTGTCACTAACGTTGGGGATGGCTAAGCATGGCCACGTTAGAAGCCACGTTAACCTAGTTAATGTGGACTCTAACGTGAGACATAGGGGCACCTTGGAACGTTAGTGACAATGTTGAGTGTCACTAACATTCTCGAAGGATGGCAAGCCCACGTTAAAGAGCCACGTTAACTAAGTTAACGTGAGCTCTAACGTGGGAACAAAGGGGGCTTTTCAAAGTTATTGGGAATGTTAAGTCTCAATAACGTGTGTGAAGGACTTAGAGGCAACGTTAGTGGCAATGTTTGTGCCACTAACGTTGAAGTTAACGTAGCTTTTACTTCAGAACGTTAGTAAGAAAGTTGATTGTCACTAATGTTCTCGAGCTCATATTTTCACTAAACGTTAACACCCCTAACGTCCTGAGCTAAAGTCTCTGCCCACTTCACACTTTCTCTCTACAAGTAAAGCCAAGCTCAAATGAAGAAGAGAACTGCTTCAAACTCAAGATCCAAAGGCCCAAGACTTGAAGAGCCAACTAGAAGCTGAGAGAAGTAGTATATATAGGAGTAGCTTTGAATTGTTGAAGAGTTCTGGAAGTTGGAAAAAGAGAACTACTCTCTGTATTTTACCTTCTCTGCAATTTCTAGTTTTATGATGTATTCTCCATCTTTGTTTTCATTTTCTAGAGCTATGAACAACTAAACCCCTTTCATTGGGTTAGGGAGCTCTGTTGTAATTTGATGGATCAATACTAATTTTCATTATTCTTCTTCTATCTTTTCTCTTGATTTTACTTGAAAGCTTTCGATCTTCATCCAATTGAGTAGTTATCTTGGAAAAGAAGCTATTCAAACTTGGATCTCTTCTGAACCTTGAAAGAGGAATGAAGAGATCAAGCTAGAAATGCTTTCTCATGCTGGACCAAATTGGGTTTTGATGGGTATGTGACTATAACCCTCTCAATACTTGATTTGGGAAATGCATGTGGTATAATCAGTGACCATACTTCATCTCTTCTCATGAGCAATTGCCAAGGAATTGGATATTGATCAAGATTTGAGAGATTGAATTGCAAGAAATTGTAATTCAATCAATTAAGATTGCCAAGGAGATCAATGAGTGCATTGATTGAGGAAGAGATGAAAATAAACTTGATCCGGAGAATTGCAACATCTCCTAAGCCCAATGAACTTCCCATCTCTGATCTTACCCATTCTCTTTAATTTCTTCCATTTACTTTTATGAGCAAATACCCCATTCCCATTTACAATTCTGCAATTTATTTTCAGTCATTTACTTCCAGTCCTTTAATTCTAGTATTTACTTTTCTGCTATTTACATTCCCGCCATTTTATTTCTGCAACTCTCAACCCAAATTCTGGATTCGCTCAACTAGAAAATTCTTCTAATTAAAGTTGCTTGATCAATCAATCCCTGTGGGATTCGACCTCACTCTATTGTGAGTTTTTACTTGACGACAAATTCGGTACACTTGCCGAAGGAAATTTGTTGAGAGACAGTTTCCACACGCATCAGATATGAATCATTTCCACCCAAGAACACATATTTCAGAGAAGGGGGTAAGGGTTTGAGCTCAAGCTTGGGGGCTTCCTCCTCCTTAATTGGCGTGTTCATCAGCTCCTTTTGGGGTGGTGAATCATCAACTTCAACTAATTCACACTCAGAAATAGGATCTAGAACATCATCAAGTACCTCAGTTTCCAGTACTTCTTGAACAAGTGGTTCAATAACATCTATTTTCATACACCCCTCAGAATAATTGGGGTGTTTGAGGGCTTCAAAAACATTTAGGACCACCTGTTCTTCATTGAGCCTCAGGGTTAATTCACCCTTTTTCACATCAATCAGAGCTCTACCTGTAGCTAAAAAGGGTCTACCAAGTATAATAGAGGGTTTTACCTCCTCTTCCATGTCTAATATAAAAAAATCAACAGGGAAGATAAATGGTCCTACTTTCACAAGTAAATCTTCAACAACACCTACAGGTAATTTGATAGAAAGATCAGCAAGTTGAAGAGAAATACGAGTGGGTTTTACCTCCTCAATTTGAAGCTTTTTCATCACTGAAAGTGGCATGAGGTTAATGCTAGCTCCAAGATCACAGAAATCTCTCTGAATGCCGACTTCTCCAATGGTGCAAGGAATGACAAAGCTCCCTGGGTCTGGCATCTTCTCAGGAAGGGTGTGTTGAATAATAGCACTGCATTCCTTGGTTAGCACCACTGTTTCTTGTTCCTTTTAATTCCTCTTGTGGGTCAACAATTCTTTCATAAATTTAGCATAGAGAGGCATTTGCTCTAGAGCCTCTGCAAAAGGGATGTTGATCTGCAGCTTCTTGAAGACATCTAAAAATTTAGAGAATTACTTTTCTTTGGACGCCTTCTGAAGCCTCTGAGGATATGGCATTTTTGGCTTGTATTCAGGGGCCTTTGGTAAGGTGGGATACGTGTCAAGAGAGTCAGGGAACGGGTTGTCTGCCTGCTTAGGAGGGGCGTGCTCTACTTCTTCCTTCTTCTCCTCTGGAGCTTCCTTTTCAACTGGATCTTTATTGACCTTGGTCTCAAAACCAGCCACCTTACCACTTCTCAATTGAATAGCCTTGCAATCTTCTCTTGGGTTCACCACTGTATCACCAGGGAATGTATTTGAAGACCTTTCAGGTAATTGCTTGCTCATTTGACCCATTTGCACCTCCAAGTTTCTAATGGAGGCTCTGGTTTCTTGTATGAAACTCATCATCATCTCCCATTTAGAATCTTCTTGGGATTTAGAATGTGCCTGCTGAGGTGGTTGTTGTTGCTGAGACTGAAATTGGCGGTTATTATGGTTGTTCTGTTGAAAACTACCCTGAGAACTATTGTTGAAGTTCTGAGGTCTCTGAGGTTGATCTCTCCACCCAAAATTTAGGTGATTCCTCCACCCCTGATTGTATGTCTTAGAATATGGATCATTGTTGGGATTTCTAGGACCACTCCCCATGTAATTCACCTGTTCAGAAGAGGGTTGAGCATAATCATAATTATCATTTTGCATAAAGTTACTTGTCATGTCATAGGAGGTATCTTGGGGTGGATTTTGAATGTTGATAGCTGAGACTTGCATGCCACCCATCTATTGAGTAAGTAGATTTATCTGCTGAGACATAAGCTTGTTCTGAGCAAGAAGAGCATTAACAGCTTCTACTTCCAACACACCTCTCTTTTGAGCGGCCTCAGAGTTCACAGGATTCCTGTTAGATGTGTATAAATATTGGTTGCTTGCAACCAGTTCAATCAGCTCAATAGTCTCCTCTGGTGTCTTCTTCTTGTGCAATGAACCGCCTGCAGAAGTGTCTAGGCTCATCTTTGACATCTCTCCTAAGCCTTCATAAAAGATATCCAGTTGGGTCCATTTGGAGAACATGTCAGGAGGGCATTGCCTAGTCAGTAGCTTGTATCTCTCCCAAGCTTCATAAAGAGTTTCACCATCCTTTTGCTTGAAGGTCTGAACCTCCAACCTAAGCTTAGTCAGCTTCTTTGGTGGGAAAAATTTAGTGAGAAACTCTGTAACAACCTTTTCCCAAGTATTCAAACTCTCTTTTGGTTGGGAATCTAGCCATAGCTTTGCTTTATCCCTCAGAGAAAATGGGAAAAGCATGAGTTTGTACACCTCTGGGTTTACTCCATTTGTCTTCACAGTATCACATATCTGCAGAAAATCAGAAATAAATTGATTTGGATCTTCATGAGGAAGTCCATGATACTGGCAGTTTTGTTGCACCAGGGTGACCAATTGTGGCTTCAAATCAAAGTTGTTTGCAGTTATAGGAGGCACCACAATGCTTTTTCCATAGAGATCCACAGTAGGGGCAGAATAAGAGCCAAGCACTCTTCTCTGCTGATCATCCCCATTCGGATTTACCACATTGGCATTAGCATTATTATTTGCCATAGTGGATTTTACAGCCTTGCAAAGTCTTGCTTGTTGTAAACGTCGCCTGAAAGTTCTTTCAGGTTCAGGATCAAAGTCTAAGAGATG
Source organism: Arachis hypogaea (assembly GCF_003086295.3). Taxonomy (NCBI): domain Eukaryota; kingdom Viridiplantae; phylum Streptophyta; class Magnoliopsida; order Fabales; family Fabaceae; genus Arachis; species Arachis hypogaea. The sequence goes on from NC_092054.1 coordinate 51,527,993, forward strand.
TTTCTTGTCTCTATTCCTGCGCATACACAAGCAGAAAACAAGAAAAACTGGGACTCTCTACGTCAGAGTGCAGAGAAGTCCCTGTGAGGTAACCTGTGTAAAATAATAAAATAAGAATACTAAATAAATAACTAAAAAAATTCGAAAATTTAAAAGAAAAAATAAACAGAAAAATTGAAATAAAATTAACTGAGTGACACCAAACTTAATTTCAGAAAGTAAAAAAAAATATTAGTGCTATTTTAAGCTTGGTGGGAGACAACCCACCGTGCTATGATCGTTCTTTTTCATTCTTAGTTGTTTTTCGTAATAGTAGTTTTTACTTAGTTGATTTTTATTAAGTTCTTACTAATTTTCTGATAATGCAGCTATTTTATAACAGGAACCGAACACCTCAAGCTATATTCCAAAAAAAAAAAAGAGCACACGACGTGCACGCGTCGCTGACGCGTACGCGTCAGTCAGGTGGGTGCGTGTGAAAAAATAAATTTGACAGAGAGTTGCGAGGGAGTGGCGCTGGAATAGTGCCTTTGGCACAAATTGTTCCACGCGACCGCGTCGATGACGCGCCCGCGTCATGTGAGAAAACTGCCCCCACGCGTCCGCGTCACTCACTCGAACGCGTGACCTGCAGAATCGACGTAAAAGAGTGTTTGGGCAGAGAGTTGTGCTGACTTGGGGCATGAAGTGTGCTAAAAGCACAAATTTGGTCACGCGAACGCGTACCCCACGCGTCCGCGTCATTTTTTTCAATATCGGCCAACCACGCGATCGCATCCCCACGCGTTCGTGTCACTTCAACAGCGCGCCAATCGCGCGATTGCGTGACTCACGCGTCCGCGCCGGTTGCGCCTCATACCTCTACTAGTTCACCGCCAGTTTTTAATTTTTTTTTATTCTCTCTCCCAAATCCTAAATCTCTCTTGTTCTTTTATCCTTTTGTTCTTATTTCAGTATAATATTTGTTTCTTTCTATTTTCAGTTCTTCTTTGCTTGAGGACAAGCAAACCTTTAAGTTTGGTGTTGACGCTTCGCTTAGAAGTTTTCTGTTTATTCTTATGGCACCAAAAGGGAGGCGAATCATCTTCACTGAGGAGCACAACCTGAAGAATAAACGACTGCTAGGATAACTAAGGTGGTTGAGTTCCTTTCATTTTTTATTCCTCTCCTCTTTGTCTATGTTATGTTCCGGTTTTCTGCTATTTTTCTTCGTTTGTTGCATGATCCTTTATTAGTTAGAATCCTAGGGCTAGTTTAGTTCTCCTTATTGCTTTAATACTGAAAAGATGTCTCATGTATTACTCACTGAGCTTAAATTCAAATAAAAAATACAAGAGTGATATATTGCATGAGAAAGTGGGTCTATATTGAAGAATAGTCTTATTTACTTAAATGTGGTGGTATTTTCTGTGATTTTGAATGTATGACATGAATAGTGCATATCTTTTATAGTGAAGTTTATGAATGTTAAAATTGTTGGTTCTTGAAAGAATGATGAAAAAAGAGAAATGTCATTGATAATCTGAAAAAATCATAAAATTGATTCTTGAAGCAAGAAAGAGCAGTGAAAACTACGAAGCTTGCGAAAAAAAAAATATATATATATATATAAAATAAAATAAAAAAATTCAAAAAGAGAAAAAGAAAAAGCAAGCAGAAAAAGCCAATAACCCTTTAAACTAAAAGACAAAGGATAAAAAGGATCCAAGGCTTTGAGCATTAATGGATAGGAGGGCCCAAAGGAATAAAATCCTGGCCTAAGCGGCTAAATCAAGGTGTCCCTAACCATGTGCTTGTGGCGTGAAGGTGTCAAGTGAAAAGCTTGAGACTGAGTGGTTAAAGTCGTGGTCCAAAGCAAAAAGAGTGTGCTTAAGAACTCTGGGCACCTCTAACTGGGGACTCTAGCAAAGCTGAGTCACAATCTAAAAAGGTTCACCCAGTTATGTGTCTGTGGCATTTATGTATCTGGTGGTAATACTGGAAAACAAAATACTTAGGGTCACAGCCAAGACTCATAAAGTAGCTGTGTTCAAGAATCAACATACTGAACTAGGAGAGTCAATAACACTATCTGAATTCTGAGTTCCTATGGATGCCAATCATTCTGAACTTCAAAGGATAAAGTGAGATGCCAAAACTATTCAGGATTGTAGTTGTAAACCCCACTATAAGAAGAGACATGAGCTTAATCGAACTCTTATTCTCATGCAAATTCACATCCTAAGCTTATATTAGTTTTGGTTGCTTGAGGACAAGCAACAGTTTAAGTTTGGTGTTGTGATGCGTGAGCATCTTTCCTATCTTTTCCTAGTGAATTTGCATCTAAATTGTTGAGTTTAATTAAGAATTAATTATATTTTAGCCACTATGGATGCTATTTTGAGTTTTGTACAATACTGTTTATTTTAGGTAGCATTTGGATGGATTTGATGGAGTTTCTGCAGAGAAAGAGAAGAAGTCAAAGAGATAACCAGCGAATACCGACGCAGACGCATGGCTAACGCGACCGCGCAGAATGGAGAAAATCGCAATGACGCGATCGCGTGCCTGACGCGAATGCGTGGACTGGAATCTGCACAAATGACGCGAACGCGTGGATGACGCAGATGCGTCACATGCGCCACGTGCAGAAAATGTAGAAAAATGCTGGGAGTGATTTCTGGGCCGTTTTGACCCAGTTCTTAGTCCAGAAATCACAGATTAGAAGCTGCAGAATGGACAAATCAAGTAGTCCCACCCATCAGCTGAAGACTTGTTAATTAATTCGAATTTAAATTCAAATCTTATTTTAGGAAAAGATATTATTTTAATTTTAATTTTAGAAATTTGATTTTTAAATTATTAGGATTAGTTATAAAAGGAGGAAGCTTTCCTTCCTTTGTAGAGGTCCTGGGGAGGATCCCATTCCATCCCAATTTACAATCCTAGTTTTCTACTCTGAACTATGAGCAACTAATCCTCCACTGTTAAGGTTAGGAGCTCTGTCTATTTCTATGGATTAATTTTATTGCTTTTTCTATTTTAATTTATGTATGGATTTATAATTTAAGAATTGTTTTCGCTCTTTATTTTATGAATTTGGGTGGAACGGAAGTATGACCCTTTTTCTATTTGAGTTCTTGTAAAACTTGGAAAAGCTCTTTACTTGAACAATAGCTTGAAAATATATTCTCCTAAATTTTAATTATCTGAATTTAACGGGATACGTGACATATAATCCTTTTATTTTTGGGTAATTAGAGTTTTTGTGGCATATAAACTGGAAATTGATCATCACCCTCTAATTGGAATTAATTGACCAAGGAATTGGCTGTTGATGAATTTTAGAAGAGACTAGAAAGGTCTAAGGAATTAGGGTCTAGTCACATATAGTTGCCATAAATTAAATCCTACATGTTTAAAATAGTTAGTAAGAAAAGTTAATTCGGAAAAATAGATAACTCTGAAGCCTTAACTATTTTCTCCATATTTTATTCTCACCTATTCACCTGTCTGTCTTCAAACTCTTCTTTATTTTTTAATGCTTTTGAACTTCTAAACACTAATTTCTGTCTGTCTAACTAATCCTATCAAACGCTGTTGTTGCTTAATCCATCAATCCTCGTGGATTCGACCCTTACTCACGTAAGGTATTACTTGGTACGACCTGGTGCACTTGCCGGTAAGTTTGTGGGTTGTAAAATACCGCATCAAGTTTTTGGCGCCGTTGCCGGGGAGTTGCAATAGAGTGCTAAAGTTATTAATTAGAATTTATTTATTTGCATTTTATTTTATTTTGCTACTATGAGCTGCCTGTTTCTTTCGTCAAATGACGCGTTCACTTCCTGATCCGCGCTTGCTAATATTCGATCCTGAAATTGAAAGGACTATTTCACAAATAAGGCGAGCTCGGCGTCGGTTAGTCCGCTCTGAGGGCGGATCTGAAACGTCACTTGAGGAAGAAATCAGCTCCCGTTTTACTGATTCGGTTGATTCACGTGCAGACGACATGGCAGAACCTAGGAGAGTTACCATCCAGGAGGAAGGAGCCCCTGATTTTACAATGCAACCGTTTCAAGCGCATCACCCAGCGGTGGCTACAGATTTTGAAATAAAGACCGCACTACTCAATTTGATGCCCAAGTTTCATGGCTTACCTGCTCAAGAGCCTATCAAGCACCTGAGAGATTTCCAGGCAGCCTGTTCCACTGTCAGGCGTGACGGTACAGATGAAACTTCAATTTTGCTGAAAGCTTTCCCGTTTTCTCTTGAGGGAAAAGCAAGAGAGTGGTACTACACTTAACCCCTAGCAAATGTATCCAACTGGGATACGCTCAGAAAAGAGTTTTTGGAGAAATTCTTTCCATCTAAAGTTACTGATAAACTAAGGAAAGACATTTCCATGATTTTTCAAGATGACAACGAGACTCTCTTTGAATACTGAGAGTGCTTCAATAATCTTCTGGAAGCATGCCCCCACCACATGATCGACAAGATAGTGTTACTCAGCTATATCACACAGGGTATGAGGCCCCAAGATAAGACCACATTGGAAAGTGCTAGCAATGGGTCTATGAAGAAGTACAAGACCACTGATGAGGCATGGCAATTGATCAGCGATTTAGCTGAATCTACTAGGAACCACAGGCAGAAGCAAGGCCGTTCAAAAGCCGTTGCAGAAGTATCCTCTAGCAAAGAGACTGCTGCTCTAACTCAGAGTATCTGTGAAATGACCAACTTACTGAAGCAAATGCAATTGAATCAACAACAAGTTCAGTAAGCTCAATCTCCTTCACCACAGTAAGGCCAACAGTTAGTCCCACAGAGAGTTTGCGGAATTTGTGCTGATTATAGCCATTATACTGATGAATGCCCGCAACTCCAACAGGAAGACAACATGGTGGCATCCACTCATAACTTCTATGACCGCCCCAACCAAGGGTACAATCAAGGTGGAAATAATAACCATGGATGGCAGGACAATTCTAACCAGAATTGGAGGGACAACAATAACAGAGGAGGCAGAGATAATCAGGGAAATCAGAGATGGAATAATAACAACAACAGGCAGCAGAACTAACCTTACAGAGCACCTCACCTGAGGCAGTCCCAAGGACCACAGAATACCCAACAGCAGACCTCTCAATTTACCCACCCTTCTTCGTCTCCTAATGAAGAGTTACTAAAATTTTTTGAGCGAAGTCAACAGACCATGGAAAATAACATTAATGCCAGTCTGAATGGTCTGACCGCTACTTTACAAGCTCTTGTCTCACAGATTGGATCAATGCAAAATTCCAATAACCAACCTTCAAGTTCCACTGGAATTCCCTCTCAACCATTATCCAATCCGAAGGGGGGCATTAATGCCATCACCCTAAGGTCCGGAACCACACTGCAGAAGAGGAATCAGGAGGAGCCAAGCCCACTAGAGCACGCCTCAGCTGAAGAGGTCGTAGAAATAGAAGATGTTGAAGAGGAAGAGGACATACAGGACATAACTAAAAAAGAAGAAGCCCAACCACAGAAGGAAGCACCAAGAGGCGCAGACATTGCAGAAAACACCACTCCCATTCCATTTCCACAACTTGCAAGGAAGCCCAAGAAGCAGCTGGAACCCGATCCCAAAATGGTAGAAATATTCAAAAAGGTTGAGGTAACTGTTCCTTTTTTTGATGTTATTCAACAGGTACCTAAATATGCAAAGTTTCTAAAAGATTTATGTATACATAAAGACAAAATTAATGGATTAGAAACTATTCCTTTAGGTAGTTCCATATCTGCTTTAATGGGAGGATTACCTGAGAAGTGTAGTGACCCAGGCCCTTGTATAGTTAGTTGTACTATTAGTGATGTAGTAATTTATGATTGCATGTGTGATTTAGGAGCCTGTGTTAGTATAATGCCTTTGCCTATATATGATATTTTGAGGCTCCCTCCCTTAAAAAGGTCGGCAGCTTGTTTTGTGTTAGCAGATAAAAGCATTATTACAGTGGCTGGAGTTGCTGAAGATGTTTTAGTGAACATTAAAGGGCTTACATTTCCCACTGATTTTTATATCTTGGAGATGTCCCATAATGACTCAGATAAGCCATCATCAATCCTACTTGGAAGACCATTCCTGAAGACATCAAAATTCAAATTGGATGCTTTTTCAGGAATATACTCTTTTGAAATAGATGGCCGAATAGTAATCTTCAATCTGAATGGAGTCATAAACAACCCTCCAGAAAATCATTCTATCTTCCAGTGTGATGTCATAGATGAAACTGTAGCTGCAGTTCACAAGGAAGAATTAGAAGAGAGGCACACTGGACAAGGTCCAAGTGTGGGGATCCTCTTGATTGACAATGAGGGCACTTCGGCATTTTCCAAAGTTCCAGACAATCCAGAGCCTGCCCATGATCAGAAGTTGGAATTAAAACCTCTTCCTCCACACCTCAAATATGCTTATCTTGGTGTTTGAAAAAATTAAAATTAAAATGCCTAATCTAAACAATCAAGCAACTAATAGTTGTTAATCACAGTCAATCCCCGGCAACGGCGCCAAAAACTTGATGCAGTATTTTACAACCCACAAACTTACCGGCAAGTGCACCGGGTCGTACCAAGTAATACCTTATGTGAGTAAGGGTCGATCCCACGAGGATTGATGGATTAAGCAACAATAGCATTTGATAGGATTAGTTAGACAGACAAAAATTAGTGTTTGGAAGTTCAAAAGAATTAAAAAATAAGGAAGAGTTTGAAGACAGGCAGGTGAATAGGTGAGAATAAAATATGGAGAAAATAGTTAAGGCTTCAGAGTTATCTATTTTTCCGGATTAACTTTTCTTACTAACTATTTTAAACATGTATGATTTAATTTATGGCAACTATATGTGACTAGACCCTAATTCCTTAGACCTTCCTAGTCTCCTCTAAAATTCATCAACAGCCAATTCCTTGGTCAATTAATTCCAATTAGAGGGTGATAATCAATTTCCAGTTTATATGCCACAAAAACTCTAATTACCCAAAAATAAAAGGATTATATGTCACGTATCCCGTTAAATTCAGATAATTAAAATTTAGGAGAATATATTTTCAAGCTATTGTTCAAGTAAAGAGCTTTTCCAAGTTTTACAAGAACTCATAGAAAAAGGGTCATACTTCTGTTCCACCCAAATTCATAAAATAAAGAGTGAAAACAACCCTTAAATTATAAATCCATACATAAATTAAAATAGAAAAAGCAATAAAATTAATCCATAGAAATAGACAGAGCTCCTAACCTTAATAGTGGAGGATTAGTTGCTCATAGTTCAGAGTAGAAAACTAGGATTGTAAATTGGGATGGAATGGGATCCTCCCCAAGACCTCTACAAAGGAAGGAAAGCTTCCTCCTTTTATAACTAATCCTAATAAATTTAAAAATCTAATATCTAAAACTAAAAATTAAAATAATATCCTTTCCTAATTTAAGATTTGAATTTAAATTTGAATTAATTAACAGATCTTCAGTTGATGGGTGGGGACCACTTGTTCTGTCCATTTTGCAGCTTCTAATCTGTGTTTTCTGGGCTGAAAATTGAGTTAAAACATCCTAGAAATCGCCCCCTGCGTTTTTCTGCGTTTTCTGCACGTGGTGCATGTGACGCGTCCGCGTCGTCCACGCGTTCGCGTCATTTGTGCAGATTCCAGTCCACGCGTTCGCGTCAGGCACGCGATCGCGTCATTGCGATCTCCTCCATTCCGCGCGGTCGCGTGAGCCATGCGTCCGCGTTGGTATTCGCTGGTCATCTCCTTGGTTTCTTCTCTTTCTCTGCAGAAACTTCATCAAATCCATTCGAATGCTACCTAAAATTAATAAAATTGCACAAAACTCAAAATAGCATCCATAGTGGCTAAAATATAATTAATTCTTAATTAAACTCAACAAATTGGATGCAAATTCACTAGGAAAAGATAGGAAAGATGCTCACGCATCACAACACCAAACTTAAACTGTTGCTTGTCCTCAAGCAACCAAAACTAATATAAGCTTAGGATGTGAATTTGCATGAGAATGAGAGTTTGATTAAGCCCATGTCTCTTCTTATAGTGGGGTCTACAACTGCAAACCTGAACAGTTTTGGCATCTCACTTTATCCTTTGAAGTTTAGAATGATTGGCATCCATAAGAACTCAGAATTCATATAGTGTTATTGATTCTCCTAGTTCAGTATGTTGATTCTTGAACACAGCTACTTTATGAGTCTTGGCCGTGACCCTAAGCATTTTGTTTTCCAGTATTACCACCGGATACATAAATGCCACAGACATATAACTGGGTGAACCTTTTCAGATTGCGACTCAGCTTTGCTAGAGTCCCCAGTTAGAGGTGCCCAGAGTTCTTAAGCACACTCTTTTTGCTTTGGATCACGACTTTAACCACTCAGTCTCAAGCTTTTCACTTGACACCTTCACGCCACAAGCACATGGTTAGGGACAGCTTGATTTAGCCGCTTAGGCCAGGATTTTATTCCTTTGGGCCCTCCTATCCATTAATGCTCAAAGCCTTGGATTCTTTTTATCCTTTGCCTTTTAGTTTAGAGGGTTATTGGCTTTTTCTGCTTGCTTTTTCTTTTTCTCTTTTTGAATTTATTTTATTTTATTTTATTATATATATATATATATATATATATATATATATATATATATATATATTCGCAAGCTTCGTAGTTTTCACTTCTTTTTCTTGCTTCAAGAACCAATTTTATGATTTTCTCATATTATCAATAACATTTCTCTTTTTTCATCATTCTTTCAAGAACCAACAATTTTAACATTCATAAACTTCACTATAAAAAATATGCACTATTCATGTCATTCATTCAGAATCACAGAAAATACCACCACATTTAAGTAAATAAGACTATTCTTCAATATAGACCCACTTTCTCATGCAATATATCACTGCTGTATTTTTTATTTGAATTTAAGCTCAGTGAGTAATACATGAGACATCTTTTCAGAATTAAAGCAATAGGAAGAACTAAACTAGTCCTAGGATTCTAACTAATAAAGGATCATGCAACAAACAAAGAAAAATAGCAGAAAACCGGAACATAACATAGACAAAGAGGGGAGGAATAAAAAATGAAAGGAACTCAACCACCTTAGTTATCCTAGCAGTCATTTATTCTTCAGGTTGTGCTCCTCAGTGAAGATGATTCACATCCCTTTTGGTGCCATAGGAATAAACAGAAAACTTCTAAGCGAAGCGTCAACACCAAACTTAAAGGTTTGCTTTTCCTCAAGCAAAGAAGAACTGAAAATATAAAGAAACAAATATTATACTGAAATAAGAATAAAAGGATAAAAGAACAAGAGAGATTTAGGATTTGGGAGAGAGAAAAAAAATTAAAAACTGGCGGCGAACTGGTTGAGGTGTGCGGCGCAAGCGGCGCGGACATGTGAGTCACGCGATCGCGCGATTAGCGCGCTGTTGAAGTGACACGAACGCGTGGGGGATGCGATCGCGTGGATGGCTGATATTGAAAAAAACAACGCGGACGCATGGGGTACGCGTTCGCGTGACCAAATTTGTGCTTTTAGAACACTTCTTGCCCCAAGCCAGCACAACTCTCTGCCCAAACACTCTTTTACGTCGATTTTGCAGGTCACGTGTTCGCGTGAGTGACGCGGACGCGTGGGGGGCAGTTTTCTCACATGACGTGGGCGCGTCATCGACGCGGTCACGTGGAACAATTTGTGCCAAAGGCACTATTCCAGCGCCACTCCCTCACAACTCTCTGTCAAATTTATTTTTTCACACGCACCCACCTGACTGACGCGTACGCGTTAGCGACGCGTGCGCGTCGTGTGCTCTTTTTTTTTTGGAATATAGCTTGAGGTGTTCGGTTCCTATTATAAAATAGCTGCATGATCAGAAAATTAGTAAGAACTTAATAAAAATCAACTAAGTAAAAACTACTACTACGAAAAATAACTAAGAATGAAAAAGAACGATCATACCACGGTGGGTTGTCTCCCACCAAGCACTTTTAGTTAAAGTCCTTAAGTTGGACATGTTGTGAGCTTCTTGTCATGGTGGCTTGTGCTTGTACTGATCCAGGAATCTCCACCAATGTTTGTAATTCCAATGGCTACGGGATCCCAAACTAGGTGCATAAAGCCTTTGAAGCAAGTGACAAGGCCCCAAGAATGTTGATTGTGGGAATGAATTCCAGGGTCCCAAACCTTGATTTTACACCCGTCTTCTTGTGTATCACCATTGTTTCCACCGGGTGGCAATTGATATGAATTCTCACAGAGACATCCAAACAACTTTCTAGACCCATTCAATTGAGCTCTACACCAATTCTTGCACTTCAATTCGGAGCATGCAACCATGTTGAACCTTGCTTGATAACTCTTACCACTAACCATCTTCCTCTTACTCTTAATGCCACAAAGAGCTCTAAGTTGACCATCTGTCTCCAGTAGCCCATATTCAAGTGGGAATGTAAAGGTTAAAGATAAAAATTTTACCCACTTGAATGTTGTATTGGATAGTGATGGCTTTGGGAGGGGTCTTGCAAGCTCTACTCCCTTGTATTCTTCTTTGAATTCTTCCACTTCTTTGCAGGCTTCCTCAATTTCAACCTCTTCCTCTTGGTAGCTGTCTTCTAATTCAATCTCTTATTCATTGCTTACCAAGGGCATGGGAGGTTGTGCATCTTCCTCCTTTGTGGTTGTATCTTCCTCCTTTGTTTTTGCATCTTCCTCTTCTTCCATGTGTGAGGATGGAAAGTTCTCTAGTTCATTGGAGTATGAACTCTTTTGATTGATTTCCTCACTTTCTTCTATAGGATCTTGTATTATATTTCTTGGGAAGGAATTTGCTTGCACCTCTTCCTGTGACTTGATAATCGACTGCACATGCTTCTCTATATTTTTGACACTTGTCTTTATATCCTGTAAGAATTCTTTCATGAGAATCTCAAGATCTGATGGTATTTGAAATGAATAAGGAGGAGGTGATGGTTCTTGATAAGTGTAAAAAGAGGATAGTTCTTGATATGGATAGAGAGGTGGTGGTTCTTGGTATGGATATGGAGATGGTGGTTCTTGATATGTATATGGAGATGGTGGTTCTTGATAGTTGGAACATGGAACATTGAAGTTTCTTTGGTTTTGACCTTGCCAACCAAAATTCGGGTAGTTCCCCCATTCATAATGATATGAATTACTACTCAGGTGTGAGTAGTAACCCATGTGATCTCTCTCTATTATTTTTTCTTAGCACAAAACACCAAAAAGGATTAAACGCACCATGTGGTAAATAGGAAAGCAAAGAAGACAGAACAGAATTCTAAAAATTAAAATAAGAAAAATTAAAATAAAACTAACTAGGAAACACCAAACTTAATTTCAGAAATTAAAAAAATATTAGTGCTATTGTAAATATATATACAAATATTTTTTTATTTTTTTATTTTTTTTTTGAGGTTAAAAATAGAAATAAAATAAAATTAATAAAATATTAAAAGATAAGAAAAATAATGGGAAGAAACGGAATGAAAATAAAAAGAAAATAAAAATAAAAATAGGAAAATAAAATAAAAAAAATGGACGTAGGTTTTGAAGACAAAATTCAAAAGTTAAATGAAATAGAAAAATTAAAACGGGGGATAGGGGGGATGAACGAAAAAAAAGGAAAACAAGGGAAAATTTTTTTTATTTTAAATTTTTTTTCAAAATATAATAAAATAATATTTAAATAAAATTAAAATTAAAACGCCTAATCTAAACAATCAAGCAACTAATAGTTGTTAATCACAGTCAATCCCCGGCAACGGCGCCAAAAACTTGATGCGGTATTTTACAACCCACAAACTTACCGGCAAGTGCACCGGGTCGTACCAAGTAATACCTTACGTGAGTAAGGGTCGATCCCACGAGGATTGATGGATTAAGCAACAATAGCGTTTGATAAGATTAGTTAGACAGACAGAAATTAGTGTTTGGAAGTTCAAAAGCATTAAAAAATAAAGAAGAGTTTGAAGACAGGCAGGTGAATAGGTGAGAATAAAACATGGAGAAAATAGTTAAGGCTTCAGAGTTATCTATTTTTCCGGATTAACTTTTCTTACTAACTATTTTAAACATGTAGGATTTAATTTATGGCAACTATATGTGACTAGACCCTAATTCCTTAGACCTTTCTAGTCTCCTCTAAAATTCATCAACAGCCAATTTCTTGGTCAATTAATTCCAATTAGAGGGTGATGATCAATTTCCAGTTTATATGCCACAAAAACTCTAATTACCCAAAAATAAAAGGATTATATGTCACGTATCCCGTTAAATTCAGATAATTAAAATTTAGGAGAATATATTTTCAAGCTATTGTTCAAGTAAAGAGCTTTTCCAAGTTTTACAAGAACTCAAATAGAAAAAGGGTCATACTTCCGTTCCACCCAAATTCATAAAATAAAGAGCGAAAACAATTCTTAAATTATAAATCCATACATAAATTAAAATAGAAAAAGCAATAAAATTAATCCATAGAAATAGACAGAGCTCCTAACCTTAACAGTGGAGGATTAGTTGCTCATAGTTCAGAGTAGAAAACTAGGATTGTAAATTGGGATGGAATGGGATCCTCCCCAGGACCTCTACAAAGGAAGGAAAGCTTCCTCCTTTTATAACTAATCCTAATAATTTAAAAATCAAATTTCTAAAATTAAAATAAAAATAATATCTTTTCCTAAAATAAGATTTGAATTTAAATTCGAATTAATTAACAAGTCTTCAGCTGATGGGTGGGACCACTTGATTTGTCCATTCTGCAGCTTCTAATCTGTGATTTCTGGGCTAAGAACTGGGTCAAAACGGCCCAGAAATCGCCCCCAGCGTTTTTCTACATTTTCTGCACGTGGCGCATGTGACGCATCCGCGTCGTCCACGCGTTCGCGTCATTTGTGCAGATTCCATTCCACGCAGTCGTGTTAGCCATGCGTCCGCGTCGGTATTCGCTGGTTATCTCTTTGACTTCTTTTCTTTCTTTGCAGAAACTCCATCAAATCCATCCGAATGCTACCTAAAATAAACAGTATTATACAAAACTCAAAATAGCATTCATAGTGGCTAAAATATAATTAATTCTTAATTAAACTCAACAATTTAGATGCAAATTCACTAGGAAAAGATAGGAAAGATGCTCACGCATCACAACACCAAACTTAAACTGTTGCTTGTCCTCAAGCAACCAAAACTAATATAAGCTTAGGATGTGAATTTGCATGAGAATGAGAGTTTGATTAAGCCCATGTCTCTTCTTATAGTGGGGTCTACAACTGCAAACCTAAACAGTTTTGGCATCTCACTTTATCCTTTGAAGTTCAGAATGATTGGCATCCATAAGAACTCAGAATTCAGATAGTGTTATTGATTCTCCTAGTTCAGTATGTTGATTCTTGAACACAGATACTTTATGAGTCTTGGCCATGACCCTAAGCATTTTGTTTTCCAGTATTACCACCGGATACATAAAAGCCACAGACACATAACTGGGTTAACCTTTTCAGATTGTGACTCAACTTTGCTAGAGTCCCCAGTTAGAGGTGCCCAGAGTTCTTAAGCACACTCTTTTTGCTTTGGATCACGACTTTAACCGCTCAGTCTCAAGCTTTTCACTTGACACCTTCACGCCACAAGCACATGGTTAGGGACAGCTTGATTTAGCCGCTTAGGCCAGGATTTTATTCCTTTGGGCCCTCCTATCCATTAATGCTCAAAGCCTTGGATCCTTTTTATCCTTTGCCTTTTAGTTTAAAGTGTTATTGGCTTTTTCTGCTTGCTTTTTCTTTTTTTCTTTTTGAATTTATTTTATTTTATTTTATTATATATATATATATATATATATATATATATATATTCGCAAGCTTCGTAGTTTTCACTTCTTTTTCTTGCTTCAAGAATCAATTTTATGATTTTTTCAGATTATCAATAATATTTCTCTTTTTTCATCATTCTTTCAAGAACCAACAATTTTAACATTCATAAACTTCACTATAAAAAATATGCACTATTCATGTCATGCATTCAGAATCATAGAAAATACCACCACATTTAAATAAATAAGACTATTCTTCAATATAGACCCACTTTCTCATGCAATATATCACTCCTGTATTTTTTATTTGAATTTAAGCTCAGTGAGTAATACATGAGACATCTTTTCAGAATTAAAGCAATAGGGAGAACTAAACTAGTCCTAGGATTCTAACTAATAACGGATCATGCAACAAACAAAGAAAAATAGCAGAAAACCAGAACATAACATAGACAAAGAGGGGAGGAATAAAAAATGAAAGGAACTCAACCACCTTAGTTATCCTAGCAGTCGTTTATTCTTCAGGTTGTGCTCCTCAGTGAAGATGATTCGTGATGCCAAGGCATCTTAGGCTAGTTTCACTAGCCTTTTTCTTTTATTTTTAGTTGTTTTATGCATTTTCTTGAGCCTTAAGTAATCATTTGGGCCAAATAGTCATGCTTGTCTTAAATCATTCAACATGAAGATTTTGATGCAAATTCCATGAGTTTTTAGTTATATTACTTGAATGCTATGAATGGAAGATTTCTCATGAAATTTTGCAAGACTTTGATGCAATTGTTTGGATGATTTCAGGGAAGAAGAGGCTCGGCAAGGAAGCAACAAAATCAATAAAGGAAGCTTGAATATCACATGTGGAGTTTAAGTTCCAGTTTAAGCTTAAACTGGAACTTAAACTACCAAGCCATATAATGCTGGAATTGAAGTTTAACCTCCAGTTTAACCTTAAACTGGAGGTTAAATGCCAGAAGTGAGAATCTCACCAGGGGAGCATTTCCACGTTTAACCTCCAGTTTAACCTTAAACTGGAGGTTAAACGCCAGAAGTAAGAAAGGCACCAGGAGCATTCCACGTTTAAGCTCCAGTTTAACCTTAAACTGGAGCTTAAATGTGTTCGACTATTTTTTCTCCTCCAGGGTTGCTTTCTCATTTCCACGTTTAAGCTTCAGTTTAACCTTAAACTGAAGCTTAAACGTGCTCGAGCTTGTGCCTCCAGGGAGTGCCAGCGTTTAAGCTCCAGTTTAAGCTTAAACTGGAGCTTAAACGTGTTATATGGAACAGCTTGACCATGCCTTCTTCAAACATAAATAACCTGAGCTACAAAACTCCAAATGAGGTGATTCAAAATGCATTGGAAAGAAGACATCTAGAGCTTTCCAAGCATATATGGCATGCATGGTGGATACTAAAAATTGAGGGAGAAAACAGCCCCGTAATGTGCATAGAAGAGCATAGTACCAACATGCAATCAGGCCAGCTGACCTCTTCACCTTCCATGGAGTATAACTCGAGTTGTAGAACTCCAAATGAGGTGCTTCCAGTTGCGTTAGAAAGCTGACATCCATAGCTTTCCAACGAGGTATAATATTCTATATTTGGCATCAAATTGGCAAGATTGACAAGAGAACAAAGTGACGACTCAAGAAAGGGGGGTGCAACGTTTGAGTGTAGTTTAATGGATCATTATCCTTTTTGGATCAATTATGTCACTCTACCCTTCAAGCAAGCAAGGCCCATCAACAACACCAAATCAAGGCCACAAGAATCATCTAGAATAGTTTATTTTCATTTGATTGTAATTTGCTTTGAATTTCATTTTCATTTTGTAATTTAGGGAGCCTATTTAAAGGCCTTAGTTTCTGCATTTAAAAAGGAGGGGGGATTGAGGGGGAATCCAGCCCCTGAGGGGGAAGTTTGGACACACGGAGAACTTTGGATCATTTTCTTTTAGTTTTGTAATTGAATTCAGAGCTATGACTCACTAAACCCCTTTCATTGGGTTAGGGAGCTCTATTGTAATTCAATGAATCAATAATAGTTTTATCTTCTTCTTCAATCTTTTCTCTTGAATTTTGTTAGAAAGCTTCTCGATCTAATTCCATTGGGTAGTTGTCTTGGGAAAGAAACTACCCATAATTGGAATCCTTCGGAACCTTGGGAAAGGAATGGAGGATTCATGCTAGAGAAGCTTTCTCACAGTGAATTGGATTGGAGTTTGGATGGATATTGTGACATGTAATCCTACCAAATTGTTGTTCATGAACTGTGTGGTATAATCAGTGATCGAGCATCATCTCTTCTTATGAACATTTAAACCAAGGGATTGGGAATTTGTTTGTTTTTAGAGAGAATTGGTGAGCCAAGGGATTGGGATCCAATCATATAAGATTGCCAAGCAAAATTCAATGAACGCATTGGTTGAGGAAGAGATAAACATGTTTTGATTCGGAGATCTCAATATCTCCTATAACCCAATGAATTCCCCATTTCTGATTTCCACTTTCTCTTTACATTCTGCAACTCAATTTATGCAATCACCCCCATTCCCTTTTAATTTCAGCAATTTAGCTTCTGCTCTTTAATTCATGCAATTTAAGATTCCGCCATTTAAATTTCTTGTCATTTACGTTTCCCGCCAAATTTACATTCCGCAATTCTCATCTAAATCTTGATTCCGCTCAACTAGAACACACTTCTAATCCGAATTGCTCACTCAACCAATCCTTGTGGGATTCGACCTCACTCTATTGTGAGTTTTTACTTGACGATAACCGGTGCACTTGCCGGAAGGAATTTTGCCGATCGTGCAATTTCCTAAATCGTAGCATAACAAGTTTATGCGCATCAAGTTTATGGCGCCGTTGCCGGGGATTGGTTTTCGATTGACAATTCTCCAATTGGAAGTTAACTAGATTGAGCAATTTTTCTTTTCTTTTGTTAATAGTTTTTGTTTCAGTTTATTACTGCTAATTTCTGCAAATTTTAATTTGTTTTCTTTGCTTATTCACTTGTTAGCATACTAACCACTAGCTGTTTGTGATATTGCCTCACTATGGAATTTCCACTATCTTTGGATGAGTATTGTTTGAGACTGAGCACATTGCAAAAAAGAAAGGAGTATCCATCATCTTTTGGTCAATCAAAATTCATGAGAAACTCTCCACCACCACAGAATGATTCATGTTATTATGCTCATGGTGGGTGGGAGTATCAGGAACAGGAAACGGGGTACTTCCCAGAGCCACAAAATGGTCCATGTTTTGGTGAATTTGATCACTACTCAAGTTGTGGCTGGGAAGATCAAAACCAAAGAGATTTCACTTATTCACACCCCATTCATCAAGAGCCATCACCTCTGAATTATCCAACCTCACCTCCTAGTTTTACATATCCAAATTCTTCATCACTTGAGCATTTCTCAGCACAAAATTCCTTCTCAAATTCATACAATTCATTTCACTATCCACAAGACTCGTTCCACTACACACAAGAGTCATACCACTACCAACACTCCAACCAAAGACTCTATCAGCCCACACAAAACACATACTCCCAGCCACCATATCACAGCCAAGATAATCAACCTCATCAACCCAATCCGAACCAACAATTTCAAGATCAATTAAACAGGATAGAAGGAATGATTGCAACTATGGGCAGAGATGTGGCCGATTTGAAAGGCTTTAAGGAAGAAGTGATATCCAACTTACAAAATCAAGGTGCTGCCATTCAAAAGCTAGAAGCACAAATTGGATATCTATCAAAGCAAATCCCTACCCACAATTCTTCTAGTGATACCATGGCAAACCCAAGGGAGGAATCAGAAGAACAAGAAAGGGAGAAAGTCAATCAAGGGAGATCACACTCCAATGACATAGAGAGTTGCAAAGAGGAAGGGTTCATTGAACCACAAATTCAGGAAGCTTTTGATGAACAGGATACTCCAACTGTCCAACAACAACCAAGTTCTGAGATCAAGGATGTGAAGGCAGTAGAAACAAGCACCAAAATGAGGATTGTGACCGAGAAACAAAGGATCATATCCATGAAGAAGAGAAGGTCGAAGAACAATCCAACTCCTGAGCCAACAAGCAAGTTCACTCAAGCCAATCACAAGGGAAAGCTTGCTGGAAAGAAGCATTCACAACAAGGGGCACTAACTAGCTCCTTTATCCACTTGAAGTCATTCCTCTTAACAAACTGGAAGAAGAGGAAGAAAGTCAGGAACAGCATGTCAAGCTAATGACGTTAAAGAAGCGCTTGTTGGGAGGCAACCCAACCAAAGGTAGTTTTTCTTTTCTAGTTATTTCAATAAAAGAGTTAAGTAGATTTATCTGTATTGCAAGGAGCTAAGTTTGGTGTTGCACACCAAAACAATTCAAGGGTGAATGTGAGATTCTAAGTTTGGTGTTCCACCAAAAACTTCATTAAAAGCACATTTCTACCTCAGCATGACTAGTCACTAGCTCCAACCAATCAGGGAAACTACTTAAACAATAGTTTAATTTCTAGTTCATAGTTTCTTTTTCTAGTTCATAGTTATTTTCTTAATAAAAGCACATGAGGTTTTCTGCATATGATCCCAATTGCTGCATATGGCAAGGAACTAAGTTTCGTGTTCACACACCAATCTAAGTTCAGAGGCCTACAAACATCCATGCATGCTAACCAATTCTCAAAGTGCTTGGGGAACAAGCAACTTCTAATAGCTTTGCAGGAAGACAATCAATCTCATGGAAGGAATATACATCATCATCAAAGAGAACACCAAGGCTAGGAAGGATGATGAACAACAAAGAAGATGCTAAAAGGTTGTATTGTCACTTAATTGCTTGTACTTTGAATTGCTGATATTTGAAGTTTGCATGCACCTCTGCTTTAAGTTTGAGTCATTGCAGTTTTTGTTTGTCTGTTTGTTTAATTTTCAAATAAGTGATAGTCTAAGTGTCTGGATAACTTCATCTTCTTAAACAAATGCTTGCCATGCTTGTTCTGTTTCCATAAAATAAAAGAAATGTTTGAACAAAAGTAACTCAATTCCATTTGGTAAGAAATCAAATAAGATTAAGTGGTGGTATGCATGTTTGATTGAATAGTCAGCTCACTAAGAAATAAAGTTAGAATTGTCACTTTTAGTGGAAATTAGGATGCTGTCTATGGATCTTGATGAATAAATGTCTTTGGCCATGAAAAAGAAAGAAGAAGAAGAAGAAAAAGCCACTGAAAAAGGGCAACCAAAAAGCAAAAAAATTGAGAAAATAAGCTAGGCACCAATGGTTTGAACTTCTGAGACAAATGCCTGTGGTGTTTATGTATTAAGGATATGCTTGGATGAATAGGTTCTGAGGAGTGTTTCAACACTTGGTAACTTAGGTTAACTAACCCGGGATTATCAACCAAAAGTCCATTATCAAGAGCAACCTAAATACAAAACATTTAGTCACACAAAGAGGTACTGGGTACCAATGTCTCAAGAAGAAATGTGAACTAAAATGCCTGTAGTGGATATGTGTAGTGCACTGATAAGAAAAAGAAAATGCCAAAGGCTTGTGCAACACATGACACTGAGCAACAAGGAGCAAATAAGCTCAAAGAAAAAGAAAAAAAAGAAAAGAAACTTGCCAAGGATATGTGAATAACAAGAGGCCATAGCAGTGTTTTAGTGGAAATATAAAAAGTGACATTCTTACCTAAGAAACAATAAAGTGATGCTGCAACAACTTTTTGCATGAACACGCCATTAATCAATGTCAATTACTTACTGATATGGCTAATGAATTTACTTTCTGTTTCATTCTTTCTTCTCAATAATTCAGAACTTGCTTGGGGACAAGCAAGGATTAAGTTTGGTGTTGTGATGCCAAGGCATCTTAGGCTAGTTTCACTAGCCTTTTTCTTTTATTTTTAGTTGTTTTATGCATTTTCTTGAGCCTTAAGTAATCATTTGGGCCAAATAGTCATGCTTGTCTTAAATCATTCAACATGAAGATTTTGATGCAAATTCCATGAGTTTTTAGTTATATTACTTGAATGCTATGAATGGAAGATTTCTCATGAAATTTTGCAAGACTTTGATGCAATTGTTTGGATGATTTTAGGGAAGAAGAGGCTAGGCAAGGAAGCAACAAAATCAATAAAGGAAGCTTGAATATCACATGTGGAGTTTAAGTTCCAGTTTAAGCTTAAACTGGAACTTAAACTACCAAGCCATATAATGCTGGAATTGAAGTTTAACCTCCAGTTTAACCTTAAACTGGAGGTTAAACGCCAGAAGTGAGAATCTCACCAGGGGAGCATTTCCACGTTTAACCTCCAGTTTAACCTTAAACTGGAGGTTAAACGCCAGAAGTAAGAAAGGCACCAGGAGCATTCCACGTTTAAGCTCCAGTTTAACCTTAAACTGGAGCTTAAACGTGTTCGACTATTTTTTCTCCTCCAGGGTTGCTTTCTCATTTCCACGTTTAAGCTTCAGTTTAACCTTAAACTGAAGCTTAAACGTGCTCGAGCTTGTGCCTCCAGGGAGTGCCAGCGTTTAAGCTCCAGTTTAAGCTTAAACTGGAGCTTAAACGTGTTATATGGAACAGCTTGACCATGCCTTCTTCAAATATAAATAACCTGAGCTACAAAACTCCAAATGAGGTGATTCAAAATGCATTGGAAAGAAGACATCTAGAGCTTTCCAAGCATATATGGCATGCATGGTGGATACTAAAAATTGAGGGAGAAAACAGCCCCGTAATGTGCATAGAAGAGCATAGTACCAACATGCAATCAGGCCAGCTGACCTCTTCACCTTCCATGGAGTATAACTCGAGTTGTAAAACTCCAAATGAGGTGCTTCCAGTTGCGTTAGAAAGCTGACATCCATAGCTTTCCAACGAGGTATAATAGTCTATATTTGGCATCAAATTGGCAAGGTTGACAAGAGAACAAAGTGACGACTCAAGAAAGGGGGGTGCAACGTTTGAGTGTAGTTTAATGGATCATTATCCTTTTTGGATCAATTATGTCACTCTACCCTTCAAGCAAGCAAGGCCCATCAACAACACCAAATCAAGGCCACAAGAATCATCTAGAATAGTTTATTTTCATTTGATTGTAATTTGCTTTGAATTTCATTTTCATTTTGTAATTTAGGGAGCCTATTTAAAGGCCTTAGTTTCTGCATTTAAAAAGGAGGGGGATTAAGGGGGAATCCAGCCCCTGAGGGGAAGTTTGGACACACGGAGAACTTTGGATCATTTTCTTTTAGTTTTGTAATTGAATTCAGAGCTATGACTCACTAAACCCCTTTCATTGGGTTAGGGAGCTCTATTGTAATTCAATGAATCAATAATAGTTTTATCTTCTTCTTCAATCTTTTCTCTTGAATTTTGTTAGAAAGCTTCTCGATCTAATTCCATTGGGTAGTTGTCTTGGGAAAGAAACTACCCATAATTGGAATCCTTCGGAACCTTGGGAAAGGAATGGAGGATTCATGCTAGAGAAGCTTTCTCACAGTGAATTGGATTGGAGTTTGGATGGATATTGTGACATGTAATCCTACCAAATTGTTGTTCATGAAACTGTGTGGTATAATCAGTGATCGAGCATCATCTCTTCTTATGAACATTTAAACCAAGGGATTGGGAATTTGTTTGTTTTTAGAGAGAATTGGTGAGCCAAGGGATTGGGATCCAATCATATAAGATTGCCAAGCAAAATTCAATGAACGCATTGGTTGAGGAAGAGATAAACATGTTTTGATTCGGAGATCTCAATATCTCCTATAACCCAATGAATTCCCCATTTCTGATTTCCACTTTCTCTTTACATTCTGCAACTCAATTTATGCAATCACCCCCATTCCCTTTTAATTTCAGCAATTTAGCTTCTGCTCTTTAATTCATGCAATTTAAGATTCCGCCATTTAAATTTCTTGTCATTTACGTTTCCCGCCAAATTTACATTCCGCAATTCTCATCTAAATCTTGATTCCGCTCAACTAGAACACACTTCTAATCCGAATTGCTCACTCAACCAATCCTTGTGGGATTCGACCTCACTCTATTGTGAGTTTTTACTTGACGATAACCGGTGCACTTGCCGGAAGGAATTTTGCCGATCGTGCAATTTCCTAAATCGTAGCATAACAAGTTTATGCGCATCAAGTTTATGGCGCCGTTGCCGGGGATTGGTTTTCGATTGACAATTCTCCAATTGGAAGTTAACTAGATTGAGCAATTTTTCTTTTCTTTTGTTAATAGTTTTTGTTTCAGTTTATTACTGCTAATTTCTGCAAATTTTAATTTGTTTTCTTTGCTTATTCACTTGTTAGCATACTAACCACTAGCTGTTTGTGATATTGCCTCACTATGGAATTTCCACTATCTTTGGATGAGTATTGTTTGAGACTGAGCACATTGCAAAAAAGAAAGGAGTATCCATCATCTTTTGGTCAATCAAAATTCATGAGAAACTCTCCACCACCACAGAATGATTCATGTTATTATGCTCATGGTGGGTGGGAGTATCAGGAACAGGAAACGGGGTACTTCCCAGAGCCACAAAATGGTCCATGTTTTGGTGAATTTGATCACTACTCAAGTTGTGGCTGGGAAGATCAAAACCAAAGAGATTTCACTTATTCACACCCCATTCATCAAGAGCCATCACCTCTGAATTATCCAACCTCACCTCCTAGTTTTACATATCCAAATTCTTCATCACTTGAGCATTTCTCAGCACAAAATTCCTTCTCAAATTCATACAATTCATTTCACTATCCACAAGACTCGTTCCACTACACACAAGAGTCATACCACTACCAACACTCCAACCAAAGACTCTATCAGCCCACACAAAACACATACTCCCAGCCACCATATCACAGCCAAGATAATCAACCTCATCAACCCAATCCGAACCAACAATTTCAAGATCAATTAAACAGGATAGAAGGAATGATTGCAACTATGGGCAGAGATGTGGCCGATTTGAAAGGCTTTAAGGAAGAAGTGATATCCAACTTACAAAATCAAGGTGCTGCCATTCAAAAGCTAGAAGCACAAATTGGATATCTATCAAAGCAAATCCCTACCCACAATTCTTCTAGTGATACCATGGCAAACCCAAGGGAGGAATCAGAAGAACAAGAAAGGGAGAAAGTCAATCAAGGGAGATCACACTCCAATGACATAGAGAGTTGCAAAGAGGAAGGGTTCATTGAACCACAAATTCAGGAAGCTTTTGATGAACAGGATACTCCAACTGTCCAACAACAACCAAGTTCTGAGATCAAGGATGTGAAGGCAGTAGAAACAAGCACCAAAATGAGGATTGTGACCGAGAAACAAAGGATCATATCCATGAAGAAGAGAAGGTCGAAGAACAATCCAACTCCTGAGCCAACAAGCAAGTTCACTCAAGCCAATCACAAGGGAAAGCTTGCTGGAAAGAAGCATTCACAACAAGGGGCACTAACTAGCTCCTTTATCCACTTGAAGTCATTCCTCTTAACAAACTGGAAGAAGAGAAAGAAAGTCAGGAACAGCATGTCAAGCTAATGACGTTAAAGAAGCGCTTGTTGGGAGGCAACCCAACCAAAGGTAGTTTTTCTTTTCTAGTTATTTCAATAAAAGAGTTAAGTAGATTTATCTGTATTGCAAGGAGCTAAGTTTGGTGTTGCACACCAAAACAATTCAAGGGTGAATGTGAGATTCTAAGTTTGGTGTTCCACCAAAAACTTCATTAAAAGCACATTTCTACCTCAGCATGACTAGTCACTAGCTCCAACCAATCAGGGAAACTACTTAAACAATAGTTTAATTTCTAGTTCATAGTTTCTTTTTCTAGTTCATAGTTATTTTCTTAATAAAAGCACATGAGGTTTTCTGCATATGATCCCAATTGCTGCATATGGCAAGGAACTAAGTTTCGTGTTCACACACCAATCTAAGTTCAGAGGCCTACAAACATCCATGCATGCTAACCAATTCTCAAAGTGCTTGGGGAACAAGCAACTTCTAATAGCTTTGCAGGAAGACAATCAATCTCATGGAAGGAATATACATCATCATCAAAGAGAACACCAAGGCTAGGAAGGATGATGAACAACAAAGAAGATGCTAAAAGGTTGTATTGTCACTTAATTGCTTGTACTTTGAATTGCTGATATTTGAAGTTTGCATGCACCTCTGCTTTAAGTTTGAGTCATTGCAGTTTTGTTTGTCTGTTTGTTTAATTTCAAATAAGTGATAGTCTAAGTGTCTGGATAACTTCATCTTCTTAAACAAATGCTTGCCATGCTTGTTCTGTTTCCATAAAATAAAAGAAATGTTTGAACAAAAGTAACTCAATTCCATTTGGTAAGAAATCAAATAAGATTAAGTGGTGGTATGCATGTTTGATTGAATAGTCAGCTCACTAAGAAATAAAGTTAGAATTGTCACTTTTAGTGGAAATTAGGATGCTGTCTATGGATCTTGATGAATAAATGTCTTTGGCCATGAAAAAGAAAGAAGAAGAAGAAGAAAAAGCCACTGAAAAAGGGCAACCAAAAAGCAAAAAAATTGAGAAAATAAGCTAGGCACCAATGGTTTGAACTTCTGAGACAAATGCCTGTGGTGTTTATGTATTAAGGATATGCTTGGATGAATAGGTTCTGAGGAGTGTTTCAACACTTGGTAACTTAGGTTAACTAACCCGGGATTATCAACCAAAAGTCCATTATCAAGAGCAACCTAAATACAAAACATTTAGTCACACAAAGAGGTACTGGGTACCAATGTCTCAAGAAGAAATGTGAACTAAAATGCCTGTAGTGGATATGTGTAGTGCACTGATAAGAAAAAGAAAATGCCAAAGGCTTGTGCAACACATGACACTGAGCAACAAGGAGCAAATAAGCTCAAAGAAAAAGAAAAAAAAAGAAAAGAAACTTGCCAAGGATATGTGAATAACAAGAGGCCATAGCAGTGTTTTAGTGGAAATATAAAAAGTGACATTCTTACCTAAGAAACAATAAAGTGATGCTGCAACAACTTTCTGCATGAACACGCCATTAATCAATGTCAATTACTTACTGATATGGCTAATGAATTTACTTTCTGTTTCATTCTTTCTTCTCAATAATTCAGAACTTGCTTGGGGACAAGCAAGGATTAAGTTTGGTGTTGTGATGCCAAGGCATCTTAGGCTAGTTTCACTAGCCTTTTTCTTTTATTTTTAGTTGTTTTATGCATTTTCTTGAGCCTTAAGTAATCATTTGGGCCAAATAGTCATGCTTGTCTTAAATCATTCAACATGAAGATTTTGATGCAAATTCCATGAGTTTTTAGTTATATTACTTGAATGCTATGAATGGAAGATTTCTCATGAAATTTTGCAAGACTTTGATGCAATTGTTTGGATGATTTCAGGAAGAAGAGGCTAGGCAAGGAAGCAACAAAATCAATAAAGGAAGCTTGAATATCACATGTGGAGTTTAAGTTCCAGTTTAAGCTTAAACTGGAACTTAAACTACCAAGCCATATAATGCTGGAATTGAAGTTTAACCTCCAGTTTAACCTTAAACTGGAGGTTAAACGCCAGAAGTGAGAATCTCACCAGGGGAGCATTTCCACGTTTAACCTCCAGTTTAACCTTAAACTGGAGGTTAAACGCCAGAAGTAAGAAAGGCACCAGGAGCATTCCACGTTTAAGCTCCAGTTTAACCTTAAACTGGAGCTTAAACGTGTTCGACTATTTTTCTCCTCCAGGGTTGCTTTCTCATTTCCACGTTTAAGCTTCAGTTTAACCTTAAACTGAAGCTTAAACGTGCTCGAGCTTGTGCCTCCAGGGAGTGCCAGCGTTTAAGCTCCAGTTTAAGCTTAAACTGGAGCTTAAACGTGTTATATGGAACAGCTTGACCATGCCTTCTTCAAACATAAATAACTTGAGCTACAAAACTCCAAATGAGGTGATTCAAAATGCATTGGAAAGAAGACATCTAGAGCTTTCCAAGCATATATGGCATGCATGGTGGATACTAAAAATTGAGGGAGAAAACAGCCCCGTAATGTGCATAGAAGAGCATAGTACCAACATGCAATCAGGCCAGCTGACCTCTTCACCTTCCATGGAGTATAACTCGAGTTGTAAAACTCCAAATGAGGTGCTTCCAGTTGCGTTAGAAAGCTGACATCCATAGCTTTCCAACGAGGTATAATAGTCTATATTTGGCATCAAATTGGTAAGGTTGACAAGAGAACAAAGTGACGACTCAAGAAAGGGGGGTGCAACGTTTGAGTGTAGTTTAATGGATCATTATCCTTTTTGGATCAATTATGTCACTCTACCCTTCAAGCAAGCAAGGCCCATCAACAACACCAAATCAAGGCCACAAGAATCATCTAGAATAGTTTATTTTCATTTGATTGTAATTTGCTTTGAATTTCATTTTCATTTTGTAATTTAGGGAGCCTATTTAAAGGCCTTAGTTTCTGCATTTAAAAAGGAGGGGGGATTGAGGGGGAATCCAGCCCCTGAGGGGGAAGTTTGGACACACGGAGAACTTTGGATCATTTTCTTTTAGTTTTGTAATTGAATTCAGAGCTATGACTCACTAAACCCCTTTCATTGGGTTAGGGAGCTCTATTGTAATTCAATGAATCAATAATAGTTTTATCTTCTTCTTCAATCTTTTCTCTTGAATTTTGTTAGAAAGCTTCTCGATCTAATTCCATTGGGTAGTTGTCTTGGGAAAGAAACTACCCATAATTAGAATCCTTCGGAACCTTGGGAAAGGAATGGAGGATTCATGCTAGAGAAGCTTTCTCACAGTGAATTGGATTGGGGTTTGGATGGATATTGTGACATGTAATCCTACCAAATTGTGGTTCATGAAACTGTGTGGTATAATCAGTGATCGAGCATCATCTCTTCTTATGAACATTTAAACCAAGGGATTGGGAATTTGTTTGTTTTTAGAGAGAATTGGTGAGCCAAGGGATTGGGATCCAATCATATAAGATTGCCAAGCAAAATTCAATGAACGCATTGGTTGAGGAAGAGATAAACATGTTTTGATTCGGAGATCTCAATATCTCCTATAACCCAATGAATTCCCCATTTCTGATTTCCACTTTCTCTTTACATTCTGCAACTCAATTTATGCAATCACCCCCATTCCCTTTTAATTTCAGCAATTTAGCTTCTGCTCTTTAATTCATGCAATTTAAGATTCCGCCATTTAAATTTCTTGTCATTTACGTTTCCCGCCAAATTTACATTCCGCAATTCTCATCTAAATCTTGATTCCGCTCAACTAGAACACACTTCTAATCCGAATTGCTCACTCAACAATCCTTGTGGGATTCACCTCACTCTTGTGAGTTTTACTTGACGATAACCGGTGCACTTGCCGGAATTT